>NC_138771.1:167247378-167504878 GCF_965119305.1 Pelophylax lessonae
TTATGCCTCGTACACATGTACCGATCGGCCGTCTTTTGTCCAGGGCTGTCTTGTCTATTGAAAACTGCTAAAGACTGCACACGAATTTTGTCCGCCAACAACAGCCGACTGCAGAAGTGATGTCATGTGATGGTTAACTTTCCGTGTGTTTTTTCTTTTCTGAGCATGCCCAGTCTTGCTAATCTGCTGTTTGTCGGCCGAATTCTGTACTGACTGGCGAACAATCGGCCATTCTGGTGTTGGCATACAAAAATTTTAATGCCTGCACAACAGATTCTGTTCGGCCGAAAATGCGCTGTCGGCAGCATCATACTAACAAGCCTACAATCTTTACAGCCGACGATCGGTACGTGTGTACGAGGCATTAGTGTGCCCTGAGGACCGGAGTTGAGGACCACTGATCAACAGCAGCCAGGGGCTTGTTTTATATGCTGGCGCTTTGTTCCATCTTAACTGTGCATTAGTTGATTCATTGATGAATTTGGGAAAGTACAGAAGTTAACATTTAAATGTTATGTTCAGGGGAACTGAACTGGTTACTCATTACCTATGCAAATGCTTTTTAGTGATAAAAGGTACAAAGGACAGCGAGCTATAATCTATGATCCCAGGAGTGACTGGAGCTTTCTTATTGTGACTCCTAACAAAAAATATTCATAGAATTCATTTCCATTATATCCTCTTCCACAGATCTTGTGTACTTAGTGCTCAAAAGCTCTGCAATAGTATTATAGGGATATTTCATTTTACCTGGTGCTGGGATAACAGTTTCTAGATGTGTCTGGTCAAGCTTCAGTTTATCTCCAGAATCGACAAGTTTCACAATTGCTGTGTATCTATCAAGCACTTCCTAAGGGTAACAAACAGCAAGGTTAAAGGTTTAGGTTGTAATTCTATTCATTTCTTCTTCAGTCATAAGATGCGATTGCTCCCCAAAACAGCTCAGCATACAAATTTCCATAGAAGTCTGCTCTAATTACACAGCTGGATACATTTATAAATGGTAAAATATGTGGAAATGTACTTGCAATGACAGAACAGTTATTGAAGTCCACCATTCATTAGCTCATAGGCAAGGTTAAGTACAAGAAGTGCTGCCAGACAAGAGATTCTTCTACCAAAAAATTGTGGGGTTGATTTTCCTAGAAACTAAAGAGTGCAAAATTGGGTGCAGCTGTGCATTACAGCCAATCAGCTTCTAACTTCAATTTGTTTAATTAAGCTTTGACAAAAAAAATGGAAGCGGATTGGTTTCCATGCAGAGCTGTACTAGATTTTGCACTCCAGTTTTAGTAAATCAACCTCACCGTATGTCTGTCAAGATCAGAGCAGTTTAAAATCGGAAGAAACAGGGGTGAGCATAAATGTAACCGCTAAACATCATATATGTACCCAATTTAACTTTACATAGTTCGTGAGGTTGAAAAAAAAGACACCAGTCCATCCAATTCAACCTATGATGAGTGTGTGTGTGTTGTCAATAGTACATTGTATACCCCTTTCTGTTGTGGTAGTTAAGGTGCCCATCTAATAGCTTTTTGAAACTAATAGATGCTCCCTGCTGATACCACTGCTTGTGGAAGAGAATTCTACATCCTTACCGCTCTGACAGTAAAGAACCCTTTACGCAGCTTAAGGTTAAACCGCTTTTCTTCTCATTTTAGTGAATGGCCACGTGTCTTTATAAATTCTATTTTGCTGAAGAGTTTGTTCCCCATGCTAGAGTCACCAGTACAGTATTTGTACATTGATATCATATCCCCTCTCAAGCGTCTCCTCTTCAGAGAGAATAGGTTCAATGTTTTAATGGACTGACTCTCATATTTGTTACTTGGGCATGAATATTCTGGAAAATGTACGCAAGATCATCAAACAATTTCTCTCCAATGGCGCACACGTCCAAATTAGATTTCTTGAGATGGGACAAGGAAATGTTCACCTGGTTGGTCTCACCAACATTAATAAATGTATTGTTATGCCCTGCCTTATACATCTACTGCAGTCCCTACCAATTAAACTTCCTCAGGGCTTCCTAAAGGAGCTGCATGTCAGGCTTCTGAAGTTTATATGGAAGAGAAAGCCAGATAGGGGATATAGATCTATCCTGTCCCTTCCTAAGACGAAAGGTGGTATCGGCTTCCCAGAACCACTAAAATACCATGAGGCAGCGCACTTGTCAAGAGTACTCGATTGGTGCGCCCAATGGGACAAGAAACCACAGGAATACTTGGAACAGTGGGTATACTGTTGCCTGGACTCACTAGGATTCCAGAGGCTGTCATCCTGACAAAGGCCATTTTATAACCCCTGGACTGTTAAATATGTTTTTAAATATACTAACCTCTCTCCCTTCTCTAGCCCTTTAACCCCAATTTTGGGTTCTCCATCTTTTCAACCTGAAGTCAATGATCCTCAATTTGACGTAACTGTTTTCCAGGGTACCTTCTCAAGCACATCGACCCATGACGAATCTTAAAATTATAAGTGATTTCTCTCAAAAACTGGATTTCCTCCATTTCCCCCCGGGTCAGTGCATACCTCCGTTCCTTACTGGAGGTGTTATTAGGGTCAGAAAGCCTTCCTTGTTCGAGCAGGGGAACCAATAGGATGCGTGTGGTCTCATTTACACTTTTCATGGATAGCGGTTAGTAGAGCTGCACGATTAATCGTATGAAAATCGCGATCTCGATTCACCCCCCCTGACGATCTAAACCTGACATATTCTCGATTCTTTGCATAGCTGAGGGAGCAGAGAAAACAGCTGTGGAAAACTCCCAGTAACTATAAACAAAATGATTACATTGTATCTTTCCTCCCGCAAACGCCTATCAGAATTAAGTCTCCCAGTAACTATAAACAAAATGATTACATTGTATCTTTTCCTTCCCTCTGCCAGGGAGAAAGGAAGTTTAACCTCTTAAAGAGGAAGTCAAAAAAAAAAATCCGAGAAAAAAAAAGCCCTGTAAAGAGAAAGGCATAATGAGCTAGTATGCATCGCATACTAGCTCATTATGTAGTACTTACCTTAAAACGAAGCCCCCGCCGTGCCGCCACCTCAGCGACAGGACGGCGACATGTCCTGCCGTCCCGCTTCCGGGTTCGCGTCCTCCGGCCATCTGATTGGCCGGAGGCGCGATTACATCACTCACGCGCATGCGCGCGGGAGCCGCCGTTCACGGCACTGAGCTCTGAAGGAACGGCACGGGTGGCCGTTCCCTCAGAGCGCCTGCGCCGATGACGTCATCGGCAGTTTGCGCTGTAAATATCTCCTAAACGGTGCAAGTTTGGGAGATATTTATAGCACCTATAGGTAAGCCTTAATATAGGCTTACCTATAGGTAAAAGTTATACAAGAGGGTTTACAACCTCTTTAAAGACTAGACCTTTTTATGACACTTGTTGCTTGCAAGTTTAAAATCATTTTTTTTTGCTAGAAAAGTACTTAGAACCCCCAAACATTTTATATATTTTTTTTTAGCAGAGACCCTACAGAATAAAATGGCGATTGTTGTAATATTTCATGTCACACTGTATTTGCGCAGCAGTCTTTCAAACGCAATTAATAAACTTTAATGAATAAAAAAAAACCGTAACAGTAAAGTTATCCCAATTTTTTTTGTAACACAGAGAATCGTGAGAGAATCGTGATCTTTATTCCAAGCTAAAAAATCGTGATTCTCATTTTGGCCAGAATCGTGCAGCTCTAGCGGTTAGTGCCCCACAGGACCTCCCTTGCCTTCAACAGGGAGAAAGAAACCTATAAATAACCTTTTCTCAAACCCAAAAAAGGTTGAATTTTACTATTTGCTTACACATCCTCAGTAGCCAGCAGATATCAAGAGGGAGGATACAAACTCCTTAGGAGATAGTATTGAACCCCAGCAGTGTTACAGCGTATGTTCCCTCAGACATCCAAGATCTGTTGGTGCTGTCGGGAATCTGAGGGTACCCTAACTTCATATTTTTTGGGAATGCCCAAAGTTGAATGATTTCTGGGACATGGTTAAACAAACGGTTAAAGTTCTAATCCGATGACCTATTTGCTTCATGATACACCTTTATCTAACAAAAGGTCCAAAAATTCCCTGTTGAAACATCTTTTAGCTGCTGCAAAAGCTTGTAATCCAGCACTTTGGAAGAGTTCAGTTCCCACGAAAAAAATCTCACTGGCTGGCTAGAATTATGGAAATTCAGGAAATAATATATGTCAATGAAGGAACAGAGTGAGAAATATTGGAAGATTTGGACCCCTTTTTCTACAAAGACCTGTCTCCTCTGGCCTCACGAGGATAATTTCTTAGATCTTTTTCTGTTGTCCAAGACCTCCGCTGGGTGTACAGTCAAGGAGAAGGATCCAACTACCTTTTATGTGTCCTGGTATTTTTCCCTCCCTTTCTGTCACTCCTTCTATCCCCCCCCCCCCCTTTTTTTTTTCTTGCTCTCTCCTATGTTTTTTCTGAAAGTTTTTACCTCTATTTTTGCAATATTTAAGAAAATGTGGGTACAGCATTTGCGGAGATGTTGGACAGTATGCTGCACAGTAAGGTTGTTCCAGATTCTTTTGCGTAATTTTGATGTACAAAACACCTTTTGGCCTCTTGAACTATGTTGTTGTGTACCGCTGTCTGCATACATTCCTGATTCTGTAACTCTTTGGTGATGTGGCACGGTTGTTTCCCAAAAATAAAGGATTAAAAAAAGACCAAAGAAGTTCTTATTAACGAGTAGCAGACTCAAAGTCCACAAACATTAAAAAGCATCAGTAATTTTTTTTTTCTTCGCAGAAATGGTTGTGGCAAAGCAGAATGGCACCTATACTAAAGTCTATGCATATATATTTTTGCTCCAGAGATGCAGCCGGGCAGTTACACCTTGAATATGGGTGTAGCATGAAACATGGTCAGAAAGGTTTGACATATGGTTTACCAGCAAACAATTGTTACCCGAAAGATATGAGATTTAATTTACCTCAGACAATATTTGGGTTAAAAATGAGAGTTCTTTGACTATGAATGAAAGCTTTAAACACAGCAATTATTTATTGGTATATAGTTTGAAAGCCTAACTTAATTTACAACAATCTAACTATTGTACATACTACAAAATGTAAAATATTCCTAGTTTAACTGAACAAATACAGTGTATAGAGTATATACTCATATACAAACACACTATGACTGACACAAAGAGGACAAACAATGTAAACCTTACTCCTTCATAGTTACCCTTCGTGTTTCCTCCTGCTCTGCCATGCCAAAACAGGAAGTCACTATCCCCACCTTTGTTAATATAGAATCATATTGCATTGCCTTGTATAGGGCTATAGTGATTGGTTCAGCTATCTTGCTATGTCCCTTCCTCTGGGCGTATCTCCTCCAGGATTGGACAACTTCCCCCTCCCCTAGGTTCTCTGTTGGGGGGAGAACCTGTTCCATCTCCCGGGCCTATTGTCCAACCCTTCAACCGATAGTCAATCTTCATTGCATATCTTAAGGGACAGTCTTTGAAGTTGAGGGCGAGATAAAGGAATGACCTGTCATGGAAGATTATCAATTATTTTCTGGCCCCGTAATGTCTGGGGAAAAGGAACATAATTACGGGGCTGTACTACAGTTTGTTTATCAGTGTAAATAGCAGACCCCTCCCAGGTAGCCCAGGCATGCATTTTAAATGGACTTGTTAATCAAGTCACTATTGCCTGTAGCTGGAAGTCACCCAACTTCATATAATTGATAATCATATATGATCTAAATGTAAAATCACAACTCAATATCTCGTATATATTTACATTAATATTTCAATTACTGATGGAGATTTATACATAACTCCTCATCATCACAACACGGTATGGGAGATTACGCCTAAACTCATAAGGCAACACAATGTAAACATGTTGAAAGATTACAGAGTAAAACAAATTGTTACCTTTACTACTGCTTTTTTCTTGTAATAGCGGTCACCCAACTTCTTTGTCACAATTTTTACAACAATTTCCTTAAGAAAGAAAGAACAAGCTTAAACATTTATACATAACATTACCAAAATACCCCTTTCAAGGGTGAGAAGACCACTATAATTCTGATATTTGTTTGAAGCTATTACATGTAATGACAGTATTCTGCATATTAATCCTTTTTTTGGGTCATGTGTCTATATAAATTTATTTTTTCATGTTTTTATGCAGACCAAGCTGATCAGCAAAAGTAACAGTCACAGGGGTTGGAACAAAGTATTCCACTACAAGAGGGGGGCTTGCAACACATACCTTTGCATTCTCATAACTTATTCCTGAAAGAGCTGCAACTGCTCAAACCCCGTCACTGTTAATACAAATGTAGAGAAAAGTAAAAAAATATACTGAATACCATCATTACACGTGTTGTCTGAATTTAGTGATTAATATTTTATGAAAGCAGCCAATTAAAGTGAACATGTGCTATGCCCATGCAGTTCAGTCCACTACTTCAACATTCTTGTCTGAATGACTTCAGGGACCCGATGTATAAACCTCAATTTCTCTCTCAAATACGACAAAAGGCACAACTAATAATGGAGGAGCGAGTCACATGTTGCCAATGCAGACAGGGTCTCTGCAAAGGGATCCGTTGGTCCCGTAGCCACACCTTTTCAGTGCTCCCCAGGCACTTCATCTGTCAAAGCTGGCAGGAGAAAAAAAAATGGGGGGGGGGGGGGGTCTACAACCAGGGTAAGGGGTAGTTTTGATCCCTTGGGTCATGTAACAGTGCTCGGGCCAAGCAATTGGCTGCTAGACCCAAGCACTCACAGGTGAGGATGTCCCATGTTCTCTCATACCCAGAAGCATCAGGTATTGTCATTGGTTGCGACAGAGGAAGGAGTAACAGGAGTGCGCAGGCAAAACAAGTATAAGTGGGTTGGAAGGGGCATTTGCAGAGATACTCTCACGCGCTGACAGTGTTGCCTTAATTGGGTACAATTGAATACCTCAGCACCACATCCCCAAACGTAAGATTGTAAAAAAGGAGGAATAAATGGGATTTTTTAGGTGCGAACAAATCCACCGTCAGGGAAAAAAAAAAACCTCAACAAAATCAAAGTTTTTTATTACATAATCATAATAAAAGAGTCAGGGCAGAATATGCATTTTTTTTATGTTGATCAAGGCAAGTGGTGATTGGCTATGTATGAGAAGACTGCTCTTTGGTTTGTTCTATCAAGATTTTCTATCACTATTTGTCATTACCAGTTTATGGGAATGACAGTCTATGCTTCCCCCTTGTGTTGCCTCCATGCTCCCTAGTTGGGATTACCGGTTGCCTCTTACTTGTTTCATTGCCACCTTCCCCTCTGTATTCGCTCCATGGAGGTCTCCACCAGTGTATGAAACATTACTCTTTTGGGGACATTTTTTGGTATTCATATTTCTTTCTGTACCCCTTGATGTTCTAAAGAAGCTCACCCTGCAAAACGTGTTGAGCTCTAACACCTTCCTTTGTTTTTTCCTTGGTTTAACTGTTTGTACATGTTTTTGGTATTGACACATGTTGCTTAATTTAGAAACAAAGGGAAGGTGCATGGGGCTGCTGAACGGTTGTATCATGTTATCACACTTGGTAAGGTTTTTATTATGGGGATTCCTCCCCGACTCCAATATGATTATGTAATAAAAACTTGTTAAAATTGTACCGATGTTTTTGTGTAAAATTTGTTAGCACCTAAAAAGTCCCTTCTATTCCATCTTGTTTTTTTTATGATGGCTTTCTTTATATGAGATATATATATATATATATATATATATATATATATATATATATATATATATATATATATATATATATATATAGAGATCTCTATCTGTGACTGGACCCAAAAAACAAGCTATAAAAAAAAGAACCTGTTAACATGATCATTTTCTCCATTAAACCTCGGTACATTTATTTTTAATTGTACATCTATTGTTGGATTTGCTGCTTTACATTTTACTCACAGGTTGCAACCAAAAGTCTGTTCTTTCCGTTTTCTTTTTCTGCTCTTCCATCTATAAAAAAAATAAAAATAAAAAAAAATTGTCCACTGCGTTCAACCTATGATATGATGAACCTATGTAATGATATATTGTAAAATAAACCGATCGTATTAGGTTTTTAATTCACTAACATATAATATCGATGCAGCACATTTTAAAATAATAGATATGCATGTTTAAAGTAGACCTTCAGCCAAACATAAGATAAAAACAAACTATAATTTGGCTGCAACATCCACCTTCAGTCCAGAGATTTGCAGCACAGTTTGTTTTTTTCTGGCGTTAGGTGTTCTCAATCTGATGGCCTGCAACTTACATCCTCTGAGCCCAGGTTGTCCTGAACATGCCCCAGCCTGCGACCAAACAGTGAAAGATGAAGCAGCACAGTGATATGCTCATCTCTCTGTCACTCCACTTTCTCCTCTAATTAATATGCTTCTGGTCATCACATGAACTGACAACTTGTGCTCCTTTTACGTATATTAAATGTTATTGCTGCAGCTGCCTCCACACCCCCCACTTCCAGGGATCCTCTCCTCGTGCCTGCTGTCACAATTGCAATAAGATCCGCCAGACAGATGGAAAATAGGGTTTCCATCCGTCCGGATTTGACGGACAGTATTGGAGCGTAGCAGACATGTCTCCGCTGACATCCGCTGCCCCATAGAGATGCATGGGGCATCCGTTCAGATCCACCTGAAAAACTGACAGGCGGATCTGAACGGACCGTATGTGTGAAAGGAGCCACAGATCCCTTGAAGTAAGACAGCTGCTGCACTGGCAGATTATATATATATATATATATATATATATATATATATATATATATATATATATATATATATATATATATATATATACACACATACATCTCATGACCTGCACTATATATATATATATATATATATATATATATATATATATATATATATATATAGCGCATGACCTGCACTTCCAGGTTTGGGAGTCAATCAGCGAGTCCGGCAGAGAGAAGCAGAACTGCGGTCGGTCTGCCTATGTGTACAAGGCAGACTGCCATTCTGGAAGGTAGTGATCCGGTGTTTCTGCAAAGCAGGAACATGCATATCTGCCTTTCCATAGTACAAGCACCCCCAAACAAGTAAGCAAGCACATTTTAGGCACACATTTAACCCTTTGATTGCCCTTGATGTTAAGCCCTTCCCTGCCAGTGTAGGTAGTACAGTGACAGTGCATAATTTGTAGCAGTGATCACTGTATTAGTGTCCCGGATCCCCAAAAAAGTGTCACTTAAGTGTCCAATTTGTTCGCTGCAAAATCGCAGTACCGCAATAAGTCGCTGATTGCCGCCATTACTACGGTAGTAAAAAAATTATTAAAAATTCCATTAATATCTCTCATACTTTGTAGATGCTATAACTTTTTCACAAACCAATTAATACAGGCTTAATGGGATTTTTTTTCCAAAAACATGTAGCAGAATACATATTGGCCTAAATTGATGAAGAAATTTGAGTTTTTACTTTTTTTTTTATTGGATATATCAGAAAGTAAAAAATATTGTTTTTTTTTTTAAATTGGTCTTTTTTTGTATAAACAAAAAAAGAGCAACAATTCTGAAAAAAAAAAATATAATAATATTTTGTTTTCAGCTATAAAACATTCCCAATAAAAAAATGTAACAATTTTTTTTTCACCATTTTAGGCCAATATGTATTCTGCTACATATTTTTGGTAAAAAAAAAACCCAATAAGTGTAAATTGATTGGTTTGCGCCTAGGAAAAGATTTATGCCATTTTTATTTATTTTTACTAGTAATGGCAGTGATCAGCAATTTTTAGTGGGACTGTGACATTGTCGCAGACAGACCGGACACCTAACTGACATTTAACACTTTTGGGGGGACCAGTGACATTACTACATTCCTAAATAAGAGGAACACAGGATCTCTGTGTTCATTACTGACAGAACAGAGGTCTGCCATGTTTACAATGGCAGACCACCGTTCTGGGGAGCGATCGTGAGTGTCCGGCAGACATCGCGGTCGCCGGACCTACTGATTGGCTCCCCCTGTGGCCCAATCGGCATGTGCGCACGCCCCCACTAGCGATCCCATGAAACGGCGTACAAAATACATTGTTTCACGGGACAGAGCTGACCTGCCGCTGTATAAGTATGGCGGCTGGTTGACAAGCCGTTAAAGTAATGCAGTGCTGTTTTGCAAAAAATGGCCTGGTCATGAAAGGGGGGGGGGGGGTGTAAACCTTCCGGAGCATAAGTATTTAATATCATTATGTGCTAGTACTATAATGACACATAATGACAGATTTCGCTTTTTAATGGAGCCCTCAAGTGGAGCAATATCACTTATGCAGGCTCTTTCATCTGTCCCCCAGGTTCTCACTCTCCACTTATTTGAATAGCCAGTCCGTGATGACGTCACTCCCCCTGCGTGCCCTGAATGCAGAGAGCACTGTGCGGGACGTCCCCAGCTGCAGCAGTGAATTCCCAAAATCCTAATAAAGTGATGGGAAACTTTTTTTTTTTTTTTTACCTACTAGTAAGCCTATAATAAAGGCTTACCTGAAGGTGAGGCGAATATCTCCTAAACGTGCGCCATTTGGGAGATATTCGCTGTACATACAGGTTAGCGCTATTGTAAGCTTATCTGTAGGTGAAAGCAGGGAGTTGGTAAGACAACTGTCATACGTGAGAAGGCCTCTTTTCTCACACAAAGTAATGCTAAATAAAGGTAGATGAATAAAGCTTCCATGAACCCTGCAGAATTAGAAAATGATGACAGAATGTTTAGATTCTTGCATATGTCCAACTATGACTGCTTCTCTTTGACTGCCATTCCCAGAAAAAAAAAAAAAAAAGAAGAAGAAAACAAGCTGCTGAATGTCACTGTCCTTTTACAGATAGGCAATGCTGAACACGTGTGCACAGCATTCACAATTTACTGGCAGCTGAGCACACAGGGCCACATGAGTATACAGATAGAAGGATTGTCCTACATGCGGTCATAACTGCTCATATACTCAGTACATAAAATTGCCACTTTTTGTACTATTTATTGAATAAGGTCCTCTATATGTATTGTACCTGGAAAAAAGGGGGTTGCCTAACCAATCAAATTTTTCACGTCAATTTTCGTGGTTCCTTATTGCACATAAAATCTCATTTGTAAGCTTTTATATTGGAGGCTGATTACTTGGCACATTAGCATAGGTTTTGTGAATATCTAATTGCTTGTGTGTGTTTTTGGTACAGTCCTGTTAGACACAAGTATGCAGCAAGTACCAAACTTTGCTGGGATAACTGCAGGACCATCTAAGCAGTGCAGACAATGTAACCCAATGCAACATTCCCAAATGACACTTAGCACAGGTGTTTCTAGAGCACCAACAAATATCAGGTGTACAATATTAAATGCTACTAAAATAGATTTAATTTTAAAAATACATTTAAATTACATATAAAAAAAAAAAAAAAAAAAACAAACAACACAGCACAATCATCCTACACAGAACACATTTATCCAATAGCTACTAAAACACGACTGAACATTTCCCACCTCCATGATTTCATCAAGGGCAGATTTCTTCTTCTTCTCTTTGGCCTGGCTCTGAACCGGGTCTTTTCTCTTGACTGCTCCAGATGATGCAGCAGATTTCAGGGCATTAGCTGACAGAGAACTAGATGGAGAAGACAATTTGAAATAAAATTTGCCATTTATATGCAGGCACCTATATTTACACACACACACACACGCGTTTTTAGTGTGGAACCTATGTCGCCAAACATATATGTGACTAAAACATATGTAGCCATGCCCCATCCTTTAATTGACAATGCACTATATTGTAAACTATATCTCATTTTGACTGTAAAATGAACACTAATGCTTTAACTTAACCACTTGACGACCACCCAGTGCAGATTTACTGCGTCAGGCAGCCGCTCCTGGGTAAACCGACGTAGTACTACGTCGCTCGCTCTCAGGAGGCTAGGGGGGCGAGCGTGCGCTGACGGCGGCGTGCTCCCGCCCCCGCTCGTCAGCCGGGGAGCCAGTGCATGTGTCAGGTGGCTCAGATTGCCGCCTGACACCGCCAATCTCTCCCAGCTGAGAGAGAAGGGCAGATGGCTGATGTAAATACAGCCGTCCGTCCTTCTCCCTCGGATGATCAGAGAGGCTATGTAAACCTGTTATATAGGATCACGTCTCTATGGTCATCTCACTTGTAATCAACAAGTGTCAGAAAAAGGCTTAGTCTTTAAGTGGTTAAACTGCCCTCATAAGCAGACCGAAGTTTATCCCTTTGATCTAAAAGAACCAAATGATACAATGTATTTTATCTCTCAGCCCTGTGCAATGTTGTAATAAACTTTGCTGGCTGCCTTTTTTTTTTGGACAGCTGTGAGCAGAGAACAGCTCTGCACTGAATCGTGGAAATGCCGGATTAAGATTGTGAGGGGGTTTGAATCGAGATCGTGATTTTTAACTTTTTTTAATTAATCGTGAAGCTCTAACCAGCACACAGGCCCAGTGCTGGAATGTAAACTGAGCTGCGAGCAGGCAGGTACATTTATCGCAGTTTTCAACCACTTGCCGACCGCCAGCAGTACACATACATATATATCCATTAACCACTTTACCACCGCCCACAGTAATATTACTGCGGCAGAGTGGCTCGTTATCGTCTGACGACGTAGTACTACGTCGTCAGACACTACCCCTTCTGGGCGGCGCTTGCGCGCCGCCGGAGGCTCGCTCCCGCTGTTTTCAGTCACAGCGGGAGTCGGGCCAGGGGATGAGCGGCGGCGATCGCCGCCGCTCTTCCCCCGATCGTCGGGGATCTAGTGTGGAGATCCGCCCGCCTGTGTAAACACAAGCGGGCGGATCTCCATAGTGACAGGGAGTGACAGATCGGACTGTTCAGCATAGCTGGACATCCGATCTGTCCATGACTCACTCAGTCCCCTCCCCCCCCACACGTCAGTAAGCACCAGGCATACATTAACCCCTCCCTCTCCAATAAAATTAACCCCTTCCCTGCCAGTGTCATTTTTACAGTAACAGTGCATATATATAGCACTGATTACTGCAGTAATGTCACCCCCAAAAGTGTCAAAAATGTCAGTCAAGGGTCCGATCTGTCCGCCGCAATGTCGCAGTCCCGCAAAAAAAAAAAAAAAAAAAAAAAAAAAAAAAAAAAAAAAAAAAATCGCAGATCGCCGCCATTACGCGTTAAAAAAAAAAAAAAAAACACCAAAAATGACAGAAATCTTTCCCTTTGTTAGTAAACGCAATAACTTTTGCGCAAACCAATCAAAATACGCTTATTGTGATTTTTTTTACCAAACATAGGTAGCAGAAAACAAATTGGCCAAAAATTTTTAAAAAAATTGGTTTTTACATTTTTTTGGGGGGAATTTCATATAAAAAAAAGTTAAAAATATTGTTATTTTTTCAAAATAAACACTCTTTTTTTGTTTATAGCGCAAAAAGTAAAAATCGCACAGGTGATCAAATACCACCAAAAGAAAGCTCTGTTTGTGGGGAAAAAAAGGACGTAAATTTCGTTTGGGTACGGCGTCGCACGACCGCGCAATTGTCAGTTAAAGTCGCACAGCGCCGAATCGCAAAAAGTGGCCTGGACGGAAGACAGCAAAATCCTCCGGTGGTAAAGTGGTTAAAAAGCAAAGTCTGTCATAATGTGATAGTACTAGCACATAATATTAACCACTTCTGCTCCAGAAAGTTTACCCCCCCCCCCCCCCTCATGACCAGGCCATTTTTTGCTTAACATCACTGCATTATTTTAAATGCTTGCTGATCAGCCGCCGTACTTATACTGAGGCAGGTCGGCTGTCTCGCAAAACAGCGCAACTGTACATTGTTTTGCGGGACCACTAGTGAGGGCACGCGCCGATCAGCTACAGGGGGAGCCAATCAGTGGGTCCGGCAGCCGCAATTGCCGCCGGGCACCTGCGATCACTCCCTGTGGAGACAGAACGGCGGTCTGCTGTTGTAAACATGGCAGACCGCTGTTCTCTCAATGAACACAGGGATCCTATGTTTCTCTTATTTAGGAACACAGGTCTCTGTGTTCCGTCAGTAAGCCCAACCCTCACACAGTTAGAAAGCACCCCCTAGGGACACATTTAACCCTTTGATCGCCCCTGGTGCTAGCCCCTTCCCTGCTAGTGTCATTAGTACAGTAACAGTGCATATGTATAGCACTGATTACTGTAGTAATGTCACTGGTCCCCCCAAAAATGTCAGTTAGGGGTCCGATCTGTCCACTGCAGTGTCGAAGTCCCGCAAATAATCGCTTATTGCCTTCATTACTAGTAAAAAATAAACAAAAATGACAAATCTTTCCCCTAGTTAGTAGACGTGATAACTTTTGCGTAAACCAATCAATATACACTTTTTGGGATTTTTTTTTTTTTTTAACTAAGAATTTGTAGCAGAATACATATTGGCCGAACATAAAAAAATTTAAATCCAAAATTTTTATTTTTTCATTGGGAATGTTTTATAGCTGAAAGATAAATATTGTTTTTTTTTTCCCCTTCAGTTTTTTTTTGTTTATAGGGGGGGGGGGGAAATATACACACATACATATACATACACACATACATACACATATATATGCATATACACACACATACATTTTATTTGGGTACAACATCATATGTCCGCACAATTGTAAGTTAAAGTAATGCAGTGCCGAATCGCAAAATATGGCCTAATCATTAAGAGGGAAAACTTTCCAGTCCAGAAGTGGTTTAAAACTGGGACTTTATTTGCACTTTAAAATAAATCTGTGGTCAATCAATGGACAGTCAAGTATTTCTTTCTTCTGAAGAAATAGTACTTGAGCTTTAAAATAGAGTCTTGCTGACCTCCATAACTGCAGGCACAGGGGAGTAATTCATCCTCAAAATTTACAGTTGACTCCATGCACAATTTCTCGAACTTCTGTTGTGCGGTTACTTTATTTTATTAAAAAAGTGGAAGGATGCCAAGTCAATCCTGGGACAGGTACCTGAGCTTTAGAAAGGTTACACTTCCTGCATTATCTATGAATGGAAAAATGGACCTCACCTGGATTTTGAAGCTGCTGCTCCTGATGTGCTTGCAGCTTTCCCAAGATTAAACGCAACTTCAAAAGAAAGAGAAAAAAAAAAAAGTTTTTTTTTTTTCCAAGATTAGTTTTGGATCAGTTAATAAAATTTCTCTCTTCACAAGAGCCGTGACTGAAACTCTCTTCCATGTCATGAAAGGTAATGCAAAATAAAGAGTAATTAAAACCTCCCAATCCCAGCATCCACCATTAAGAATAAACCTGAAATGATGAGATTTTGCCTATACTGGTGACCAAAAAGGAAGGGGAAATTCCCAAACAAAAGACACATTTGTAAGGGAAGGGTGGAATTCAGAAAAATGTAAAGAAAACAAACAAAAAAAGAAGGAAGGAAGGATGGGAAAAGGGATGATACATACCAGTTTCTTATCACGAGGAAAAATGATGTTCCAATAGGAATTTAGGGGGTCATTTTTGACACTAACTTTGCAGAATGGTAAGCATTTGGAGATGCTTTTAGAGCAAGAGCTTCTGCAGGTATGTGCAAGCATCTCTACATGCCTAAATCCCTTTGAAGCTCAACACCAAGAATGAGACAAAATCTGTCATTCAATTTGGGTCCCCTCCCCCTGCAAGGGTAAATGCTTGCTTAGTCTAGGGTGCAGGAATAATGTGTTTTATTACTCTTATTCCTGGATCTGACAGGCTTTCACAAGTTGAGCCCAGTCTATCAAAGACCAGCCCCCTGACTGTGATTGGCCAACAAAGGATGAGATCATCTTCCTGTCACTCTGCTCCCTCCTATCAGCATGCTATTTGTAAGCATGCTCTTTGCAGAACAGTGACCAACACAAGAGACTGATACCAGGCCATTTTCTGGTACCTACACTGCCTAAATTAAAAAAAATATATAATAATAATTAGGCAATAATTAAAGTTGCACCGATGCCGATACTAAGCACTTGAAGGAGTACTTGTACTCATGCAAATGCTCCGATGCGTAAAACCGTTATCTTTGCGGTGGTATTTGAGCCCATACAAAATTAATAGACTCAAAGTGCAGTGCAAAGAATCACATGCAAATTTAGTGCGATCCCTGTCTGAATCACATATGGTTTCCCGCACTGCCCCTGTGTCAACCCAGACTTGTCATTGACTTCAGGGTTGTTTATAATAAATGTATAATGATCATTTCCATAGTATAGATCAGAAATCAACACAAATCCTAGATTTTTTTTATCAAGGGTAATAGCATTGCATTCTATTAGTTAAAGCAAAATACAAAAAGAAAAAACGTACTTTTCTCTTCCTCGCTTTCCCTATTTAATTCAGTGAACACAGGAACTTCCTGAAAATCAAGAAAAAATACAATTATTCCTGACTATTAATAGGATTCTATTTGCACAATTAAAATGACCAAAAAGCCAACGAGTAAGGTTGTCAAAGCATTGTTCAGCGGATTGGCACAAGATATTTTTAACCTCAAAATCTTAGAGATATTTTTTTATAAAATGCTACTGACTGTGGACAATTTAAAAAAAAAAATGTATATATATATATATATATATATATTATATATATATATATATTTTTTTTTTTTTTTTTTTTCAGTTTGTTGAATGCAGTAAAGACAGTAGTTGCCATGGGATATGTCAACTTTTTCCCCTCTTCCTTGTGTGGTGCGATGTCCCTTTCAGAGCAACTGGGAACCCGGCTTCATTGATCATTGGCTGAGCTGCAGAATATTGGCAATTACATCACCAACAAGATGGGGTTTTGTACCACAGACTCATAGGTAACAGGCATGCCTCGTGGTAATCTCTGACCTTTCCATGCATCTGTTGCCATTTGCCAGAGTGCTTGTTATATATATATATATATATATATATATATATATGAATTTTTAACAAAAAATGCCATACCAGGAAAATGGAAGCTAGCACTGCATATGCGAGTGTAATGTCTATGGTCTTCTACAGGAAACAGGGTGCATTGCCCTTGGGAGGTTAAAGTAGAAGTAAACTCTCCCACACAACTTTATCATATTTTAATCCTCATAAAAAAACAAACCCTCATGATTGCTGCTTAGAACGGTCTCTTTTACTTGTTTTGTTGTAATCTGTCCCGTTTTCATAAAGAACGTCACCGGCGCATGCGCTTCCCTTCTCTTGATTCACGGCACGCTTAGTGTACCGTCTATCCATTGACTGCATTGCCCTTGAGAGGGTAAAGTAGAAGTAAACTCTCCCACACAACTTTATCATATTGTATCCCTCAAACACTCATGACTGCTGCTTATAACTGTCTCCTTACTTGTTTTGTTTTAATCTGTCCCGTGTCACTGGTGCATACGCTTCCCTTCTCTTGATTCACGGCACGCTTAGTGTCCATTGACTGAAAGCCATGAACGGGGTTTCCTCTCCCTGCAGCACAGCCATTTAAGCTTGCGAGACTGCAGTGTTTTCTAGCTTCCTGGTACTCGCCGTGTGACGTCACATGGGGAGTAAACCTAGGCAATCGTTCGGACTTCTAGAGCGGAGATCAGCTGCAGCAGGACTGACAGGCACATATACCCAGAACAACCAAGATGAGTATGTAATTTACCAACAGATCAGCTATGAGCAGCGGTTGTCATAGTAACGTCGGCTTGGTTATTACACGATCACGCATGCGCGCAATTGCTGCGAAGGGAAACATAAAGGGCAGAAATTATATTCTAAATAGACTCAGAAGACAGTACTGAAGATTGCACCACCTTATCCTGGAAGAGAACATTTTTCAAAGTTGAAAAAAAGTAATAGGCGATTGTTGCTGGATTAGACTATGTGACGCTAACAAGAGAGTAAAACAAAACAAATGAAAAGCACCATAGGGATTGCAGAGTTTACTTCCTCTTTAAGTACATGCAAACCCAAAAACTAAAATTTTATAAAATGCAGCCCACCAATCCTTAGATGATTATGTATAAAATAGGTGCGCTAACAATGAATGAGTGAATAAATAAATCAACACAGTGATGAATAACAATCTTAAATATGGTTCATATTTAAGATTGTTATTCATCACTGTGTTGATTTATTTATTCACTCATTCATTGTTAGCGCACCTATTTTATACATAATTTTCACTAAGGCACAGTTCAGGTTGCAGCTATCATTTATATCAGCGCACCCCTATTTTACACCAATCCTTAGATGATGTAGCTGCATTCGTTTTCTTTTTTTAGGCTTTTTTTCGACCCGGTGGTCCAGCCAGTAACACAAAGCCTGTCTTAGAGCGGCTCTACTCATTCTTCCACTGGAGGAGCGTACGTTTAGACGGACAAGTAGTTTAAGATGGATTTTACATGGGCGACTAACAAACTAAAGAAACTGAAGCCTGACTCTGTTAACAGTTAAGGAAACAGGTTATTTTCCTTTTCACATAAAGGTTTTACCCAAATGAATTGTGATCATTTTAACCACTTTACCAACGCCCACAGTAATATTACTGCGGCAGAGTGGCTCGTTATCGTCTGACGACGTAGTACTACGTCGTCAGACACTCCCCCTTCTGGGCGGCACTTGCGCGCCGCCGGAGGCTCGCTCCTGCTGTTTTCAGTCACAGCGGGAGTCGGGCCAGGGGAGGAGCAGCGGCGATTGCCGCCGCTCTTCCCCCGATCGTCGGGGATCTAGTGTGGAGATCCGCCCGCCTGTGTAAACACAAGCGGGCGGATCTCCATAGTGACAGGAAGTGACAGATCGGACTGTTCAGCATAGCTGGACATCCGATCTGTCCATGACTCACTCAGTCCCCTCCCCCCCCCACACGTCAGTAAGCACCAGGCATACATTAACCCCTCCCTCTCCAATAAAATTAACCCCTTCCCTGCCAGTGTCATTTTTACAGTAACAGTGCATATATATAGCACTGATTACTGCAGTAATGTCACTGGTACCCCCAAAAGTGTCAAAAATGTCAGTCAAGGGTCCGATCTGTCCGCCGCAATGTCGCAGTCCTGCAAAAAAAAAAAAACAACAAACACCAAAAATGACAGAAATCTTTCCCTTTGTTAGTAAACGCAATAACTTTTGCGCAAACCAATCAAAATACGCTTATTGTGATTTTTTTTTACCAAACATAGGTAGCAGAAAACAAATTGGCAAAAAATTTTTTAAAAAAAATTGGTTTTTACATTTTTTTGGGGGGGGAATTTCATATAAAAAAATGTTAAAAATATTGTTATTTTTTCAAAATAAACGCTCTTTTTTTGTTTATAGCGCAAAAACTGTGTTGAACCTGCTGCTTTATCTTCAGTTAACTTTGGCGTTCAAGTTTTGTCAGTTGACAGTGCCAATTAAAGTTTTTTCTTTGTTCAGCATCTTCCCACCCGGGAGTGTATAGCGAGTTATTTCCCGAACGTATGCTGCCATGGAGTCTGTCAGGAAAACGGAAAATTGATATCAAATACTTACCGTAATTTTCCTTTCCTGATGGACTCCATGGCAGCAGGAGTCCCCTCCCAATTCCTGAGTAGGCTAGTTACAGAACACTGATGCTGAAAGGGAGCAAAGATTTATGGGAGTGGGGTCCTATGAGGTAGGAGAGGAGGCGGAGCCTACCCGTAAAGTATGCTGCCATGGAGTCCATCAGGAAAGGAAAATTACTGTAAGTATTTGATATAAATTTTCCGTTATTTTTTCAAAATAAACGCTATATTTTTGTTTATAGCGCAAAAAGTAAAAATCGCACAGGTGATCAAATACCACAAAAAGAAAGCTCTATTTGTGGGGAAAAAAGGACGTAAATTTCGTTTGGGTACGGCGTCGCACGACCACGCAATTGTCAGTTAAAGTCGCACAGCGCCAAATCGCAAAAAGTGGCCTGGACGGAAGACAGCAAAATCCTCCGGTGGTAAAGTGGTTAAACACCCCTGTCAGTGGTTTACAATATTTTGCAATAAACACAGCACTGTATACTTGAAGATTTTGACAGGCACCTACCTCCTTCTATGCTGTCCTCCATTGATTCTGTCACTGATGTGTCCCCCACCACCGATTCCCCCAGCTCCAGCAGGGATCCTTTTCAGGCCACTAGGTGACCACTAATAATGTAACTCATCCACTGCAATTACAGAGACTCTGCCACCCTGCTGTATTCTCAACATGCCAAGAACAGATCCAGTCTGTACGCTGTACAGATGACTTCCTCATTTTTTATTTTTTTTCCTCGAGAGTTTGTTATCTTTACAGATTTTTTGTTTTTTGTTAATATTTTGCTAAACCTTTGTGCATCAGTTCTGCTTAGATCTTAAATGAATGGAGTAGTTTTCTAAAACACTATCATAGTTTGAACATTCTCACCCTGTGACTCAACAGATAACCCCATCAACCCCCACCTTCTTCTACAACCCCCTGATGTCATCTGTGACATAAAGGGGTGGGGTCTCCTGATGAAGTCACCTAATGGCTATATAACAAGCTGCGCAGACCCGGAGTCGGCATAATCACCGGAGACATTGGAGGAGGAGGAATGGAAGAAGAAGACCAGAGGAAGAAGAATAGCGGAGGGCAGAAGAGCAGAGAGCAAAAGAGCAGAAGAGCGGAGGGGAGAAGACCGGATGAAGATTTTTAATAAACTTTTCAAAAACGTCTCCTGTCGTTATTTACATACATTGCCTTTTAAGGGATGAATGGATAGGGGTACAATTTACCCCATATCCATTCACATAGGGAGGGGGTCCGGGCTCTGGGGGGCCCCTAGTTAAAGGGGGCTTCCAGATTCCGATAAGCCCCCTGCCCGCAGAGCCCCACAACCACTGGCCAGGGTTGTCGGGAAGAGGCCTTTATCCTCATCAACATAGGGACAAGGTGCCTTGGGGTGGGGGGCACTCATCCCCTCCCTTTTCCTGGCCTGCATGCTTGGATACGGGTTTGGTATGGATTTTGGGCTCCCCTCAAAATCCATACCAGACCCAGAAAGGGCATGGTTTGGAACCTGGGGGGGAACCTCACGGAATTTTTTTTCCCCCATTGTGGCATGGCGTTCCCCCTCAAGATTGCCAGAGCGCAAGTCGCATCATCCTGATCAGACTTGCGATGCGCCTTCCATTCAAATCAATAGGCTCCCATAGGGAACCATTAATTTTGAATGGAGGCAGAAAAAGAGCTGCTAAAAGCAACATGGCCAAATGTGCAATAACACCCATGGAAAAAGCTACTAAAAGCACATTTTTGCAGCTGTTTTTTCCTGGCGTTAGAAGTGGCTCTGCAGCTCGTTTATTCTGACGCCCTGTGTGCATGGGGACTAATAGTGCAAATTTAAAAACAAGAAAAGTTTTACTGAAGGACAATTGCGTGGTGTGATTAAAACCATTTACTAATGCATCTAGATAACTTTACTCTTGAAAACTCGGTCCTTACCGGCTCTACTTCACCTTTGCCCCTTCTAACTTGCTCCTCGATAAATTTTGCAGTCCTTTCTTCATCATCGAGATCCTGTTTCTTTTTTCTCTCTAGCTCTTGCTGTCTCTTGATTGTTTCCGGATCCCGGTCTATGTACTGAACGTACCAGCCCTTAGGGGTTTCATCAACTTTACATACACCTTAAAAGGAGGATTGATACAAACAACTGATCAGGCAAAATTAATATGCTGCAATAATGCAAAGCTATAGAAAGCACATTCACAAACAACGCTTATCAAATAAATATGCGAGATAAAGCTAAAATAAATTTTACACAGATACCAAAAATAAGTCTTTTTTTTACCGCTTGCAGACTGCCCACCATACATATACTGTGGCAGGGCACCGCTCTGCAGCAGATCACGTACCTAGTACGTGATCCGACACTTACACACCGCCCAAGACCTGCTCCCGCTGTGATTACACACAGCAGGAACTCAGCAGCAGGTACCGCAGACTTGACATCCACCAGCATTTGCTGATTACACAGGACACAGGGAGGACAATCTGCCTATGTAAACAAGGCAGATTGTCATAAGTGTAGGTATTGATCCTGTGTTTCTGCAAAGCAGGAACACGGATCTTTGCCTTCCCCTAGTCAAAGAACCTCCCTCACAGAGAATAATCACAACCTAGGCACACATTTAATCCTTTGATCACCCCTGTAAACCCCCCTTCCCAGCCAGTGTCATTAGTACAGTGACAGTGCATATTTTTTTTAGCACTGATCACTGTATTCGTGTCACTGGTCCCCAAAAAGTGTCCGTTAGGTGTCTGATTTTCCCACCGCAACATCACAATCCAGCGATAAGTCGCTGATTGCCCCCATTACTAGCAAAAAATAAATAAAAACATCCCATTGTTTGTAGATGCTAAAGCTTTTGCGCAAACTAGGGATGCACCGAAATTTCGGCAACCAAAATTTTCGGCCGAAAATGGGTTAAAGATGCCGATATTAAAGATGGCCGGCGCAGCGCAGATTTCAAAAGACCCGCCTCTGGCTGGCGGCCCGCCTCCCGGTGATGTCACTACTACTGCGATCTGTGCATGAATGAACTAACACCGGGCGGGCGGGCAAACGGCCGCTAATAGCTAAAACTATGTGAGCGCTTCACTTCCCTGTCAGGCATGTATCTCCTCTGACAGGGAAGTGAAGCGCTCACATAGTTTTAGCTATTAGCGGCCGCCCGCCCGGTGTGTTACTTCATTCATGCACAGATCGTAGTAGTAGTGACATCACCGGGAGGCGGGCCGCCGGCCAGAGGCGCGTCTTTTGAAAGGAAGGACACCGGAGGAGCAGAGTAAGGGACGCTGAGGCAGGGGAGGGTGTACTGCCGAGAGGGACGCTGAGGCAGGGGGGGGGGAGGGGGGGAGCTGAGGCGAGCTTACCAATGGTATATAGTATTATGCAGCATGAGGGGGTTAATATATTGCCACTGCTGGTCACTGATGCATTAGTGACCGACCAGTGGCAGTTAATTAACCCCTTTGTGCTGCACCAGGAAATCCAAGTCAGTTTCCTCTACACCGGAACCGGCACCGGGGACTCGAAGAACCGGCTCTGGTGAGGACAGCGCTGGATCCCTGAACTGGTAAGCTCATGTTTATTAAAAGTCACCAGCTACAGTATTTGTAGCTGCTAACTTGATTTATTTTTCTAGAGTAAAGTTTTTAAAGATTATTCGTGGCATGCCGCTAGACAATTCTCATTCTGGAAGAGAGTTCCCTTCAATTAATGTGAACAATACTGCACAATGAAGTGCACTAAATCGTAGATTAGAACTTTGTTAGTCATTTCGTTACCATTCAGTCAATAATTTAAATTTGTCAGATGCAGAATATTTTTTATATATACTAGCTCAAACACTCCTTCAAAAAAAAAAACAATTACCTTCTCTGCCCAGCCATTTTGTGAAGTCCGTCAGTGTCTCCCACTGTGTGGCATTCATGTGTATGTGCTCTCGATGACTGATGTACTCATTGTAAACAATGTTATTGTGAACACGTTTAGTACCTGTTGGTTAGGATACAAAAGATAAGCCGAATACTGTATATCGCACATGAACATTTCCTATTACTTTAATGTTCTAGTGTAAATGATCTTCTGAGAACTGCCTTAGCTCCACCTGCCTCTGACAAGCATGGATGATATTCCTTCTTCACTGGATAAAATAACCAAGATAAAGTGTACAGTGAGCAAAAGCTGCGTGTAGATTCAATAAACCATAAAGCTGGATACACACTATACAACTTTTGTTGTCAGAGATTTCCTTCAGATTTACCTTTTCTATGTAGTGCAAGGGCCTGCCAGATTGCATACAAATTGAAAGTGTTTAGGTTTGACCTCCTATTATATGGTTTTGGTAAGTATGAGGGGAAAAAAATCTAAAGAAAATTGTATAGTGTGTATTGCCCTTAAGGCTCCAATCACACCTAGGCAATTTGAAACGCGGGCGGAATCGCTAAGATTCTGCCCGCAATTCCAAATTTCGGCAAAACACGGACGCGTTTGCATTACTTCTTAATGGTGCCCCAACCGTGGTGCCAGTTTGCCACTATAAATCATGCTGTAATCGCGAAAAACGCAATGCAAAAGGCTGTCGCCCAAAATAAGCTTCTGCTCCTGTTTGAGCGACAAGCTTTGCATATTGTAAATTTGCCTCAATTTATCACGGCAAAAAAAAAAAAAAAAAAAAAAATCACACCGCAATTGGAGTGCCATTAAAGTGGATATAAAGGCAGAAGGTTTATCTTAATGCATTCTATGCACTAAGATAAAGAACCTTCTGGGTGCAGCAGCCCCCCCTAATACTTACCTGAGCCCCATCTAGGTCCATTGATGTTGCAGCAGTGTCTGCCCGGGACTACTCTCTTTATTGGCTGAGACAGCAGCGCGGCGCCATTGGCTCCCGCTACGGTCAAAGTAAGTGAGCCAATGAGAAGAGAGAGGGGGCAGGTCCGGGCTGCGGCTCCATGTCCAAATGGACACAGGGAGCTGCAGCTCGGCTCTGGTACCCTCACAGCAAGCTGCTTGCTGTGGGGTCACTCAAGGGGAGGGAGGGGCCAGAAGCACCAACGAGGGACCCCAGAAGAGTTAGATCTCAGCTGCTCTGTGCAAAACCACTTCACAGAGGAGGTTAGTATGACATGTTTGTTATTTTTAACCTCAAAAAACAAGACTTAAGCACTTTAAGAAGTAATGACATTGCAAATGCGTCCCGTGTTTGCTGTGATTTGGAATCACAGACAGAATTGCAGCTATTCCACCTGTGATTTAAATCGCCTAGGTGTAAATTGAGCCTGAAAGTAGAGGGTGGAAGATCAGCTTCACCTCGCATTCCAGCTGTGCTGGGTGCAGTGAGGCAGGTGGAGCATGAGCAATCCATGTATACCTAGACTTTATAATTAGCAACATTGAGGCTCTGTTCACACCTGAGCATTTTTCAGCTTGTAAAATGCTCATCTCTGAAGTCTCAAAACGCCCAACAAGCAAAATCCCATTAATTTCAATGGCCCCTGTTCACATATGAGCGTTTTGTTACCTGAAACTCAAAAAAATGCATGAGCTTCTTTTTTGGCAGATTACAGGTGTTTTTGTTCGATGCCAATGCCTGCCTCCAAACACCTGCAAAAAAGCCAAAAAAAAATGCTACGCCTGAAAAGGATATGGCCAGGTGTGAATGGAGCCTCAAGCCAGAATCACTGGAAGAACATGGGCCTTCCTCAGAAAAATGGATACAACTTTACTCACCAAATCGGCGTCTCAGCAACTCCAAAAATTCATTGCGGAATTCTCTTAAAAACAAAAATAAAAAATGTTAAACATTCCACCAATTAACAGAGACAGAAACAGAGTGTATATTTTTAGTTGTTAATTATTGCAAACATTGCTTAGATCAACTAGATTTGCATTACAAGGCTTTCTTAAATGAAAAATACGATTGAAAGTCTTGTCAGGCAATTAATATAAATGGCAATACATAGAAAATTTATGGTTGCACAGATACCGTTTTTTTTATTGCCGAGTACCGATACTTGTGCTCAAGTACTCGCCGATACAGATTAGTTTACGGTGCGATTTGAGCTATACCTATACAAAACGGATGAGCTCAAAATCGCACTTCAAAGGATCTCATGTGATATGAACAGAAATGCAGTGCGATTATTGTCCAAATCACATGCACTTTCCTGCACCACTCCTGTGTGAACCCAGGCTGAGGCCACTATGACAAGCCTGGGAACATACAGAAACAGTGGGGAAAACCACGTTTCATCCAACCATAGTGCAAGCACAGCCTATATGGTAATGGCAACGCCGCTCTGAATTCAGGAAGATTCAAGCATCATTGTCTCACTATCACAGAAAGGTGCATTAGGTGGTCAGGGTCTTAGAAATTAGCAATCTTTCCTTGAGGCACTATGAAGACATCATCTCCCTGTAATTCCAAGCTCATACCAACCCAAGACACAGGCTGGAGGGACATGAAACAGGCCGTAATTGGAAGAACGAACCCCCCTAAATAGCGCAAATCAGGTTTTTCACAATAAAAACAGATTTGAGTTCAAATACATATTTGTATAATGATTTAACACATTTGATATTATGTATTTTTCAATCTGTATTCCAAAAGCGGCTTTTTTTTTTTCTTCCTGTGACCGCCAGCAATTATCTAAAAGCTCCTTCCGCTGTTTCCCTGCAGATAGGCTGGGAGAGAGCTAGGTCACATGACAGCTATATATGGAGTTTGGAAAACGGTACTTAGATGTTTTTTTTTTTTTTTTTTTAATTAAAATAGTTACAGTGCCATCATCCATATATAGAAATAGAAGGGACAATGTAAATTAAACAGCGTGTTTAGTATCACTTTGATTTAACAATTTTGAAACAAATAATACTCACTCTGAAAAATAATCCATAAACTGTTGGGGATTCTCTGAGGCAAGCAGTAGCTGCCTCTGGTGAGACTCTGACAAGCAGTGACATTTGAAGCCATTCTTGAATGTGGGAAAAAAAACAAAAAACAACATGTTAAATATGGAATTACATCTTTTTAAATGATCTAAAATGCAACAAAGAACACTTTCAAATAAAAGAAAAAAAAAAATTATAATTCACATTGTTTTCTAATACACTCAAAAAAATATTAAAGTGGTTGTAAAGGCTGAAGGCTTTTATCGTCATTCAGTGTGCGTCCCCCCCCCCCCCCCCACCAATACCTACCTGAGCCCGATCCTGATCCAGCAATGTGCAGGAGAGCCGAGGTTCTCCAGAGACTCTCTCTCTCTCTCTCTCTCTCTCCTGATTGTCTGAGACACAGCAGCGGAAGATATTGGCTCCTGCTGCTGTCAATCACAGCCAGTTAGGAGGGAGATTCCCGGGAGAGCCTCGGCTCTTGTGCATATTGCTGGATCAAACTCTGGCTCAGGTAAGTAATAGGGGGGGGGGGGAAGCAGAACCCTGAAGGGCAGGACTGAGCCACACTGCGAGTGTGCCCGCACGAGTGCCCCCAGAGCAAGCAGCTTGATCTGGGGACACTCGGCAAAGAGAGAGGGGCCAGAAGCACCGGCGGGGGACCCGAAAGAGTAGGATCGGGGCTGTTCTGTGCAAAACCACTGCACAGAGCAGGTAAGTATAGGTTTATTATTTTAAAGAAAAAAAAAAAAAAAACAAGGCTTTAGAACCACTTTAAATGGCCAGAGATACTCCAAGTGATAAATAATTTACTTCAATGAAAAAGCCACTATGAAAAGATTAGATATTTCATTTTTTTATTAACAAAGAGTAAATACATTGGTACTGATGTATCCAAAGAAACAGCTCACTGACCGAGGACATTACAATCTAGAGGTGCACCCAATGGAAATTTTTGGTGACAAAGCACTCTGCCAAAACCAAAAGAGAGTTTTAAATATGTATATATATATATATATATAAGTGCAGCCCCATCAGTGCCCATCAGAGCAGCCCCATCAGTGCAACCTCATCAGCACAGCCCCATCAGTGCCCATCAGAGCAGCCCCATCGGTGCCCATCAGAGCAGCCCCATCGGTGCCACCTCATCAGCAAAGCCCCATCAGTGCCCATCAGAGCAGCCCCATCGGTGCCCATCAGATCAGCCCCATCGGTGCTCATCAGAGCAGCCCCATCGGTGCCCATCAGAGCAGCCCCATCGGTGCCCATCAGAGCAGCCCCATCGGTGCCCATCAGAGCAGCCCCATCGGTGCCCATCAGAGCAGCCCCATCGGTGCCCATCAGAGCAGCCCCATCAGAGCAGCCCCATCAGGGCCCATCAGAGCAGCCCCATCAGGGCCCATCAGAGCAGCCCCATCAGGGCCCATCAGAGCAGCCCCATCAGGGCCCATCAGAGCAGCCCCATCAGGGCCCATCAGGGCCCATCAGAGCAGCCCCATCAGGGCCCATCAGAGCAGCCCCATCAGGGCCCATCAGAGCAGCCCCATCAGGGCCCATCAGAGCAGCCCCATCAGGGCCCATCAGAGCAGCCCCATCAGGGCCCATCAGAGCAGCCCCATCAGGGCCCATCAGAGCAGCCCCATCAGGGCCCATCAGAGCAGCCCTATCAGGGCCCATCAGAGCAGCCCTATCAGTGCCGCCTCATCAGCGCACATCAATGAAGGAGAAAAATTACCTGTTTGCAAAATTTTATAACAAACTATAAAAACAGTTTTTTTTTTGAGGGGGGGTTCAAAATTTTCAGTCTTTTTTTGTTTATATTCAGCAAAAAAAAAAAAAAAAAAAAAACGGTAGTGATACTACCAAAACAAAGCTCTATTTGTTTGAAAAAATGATAAAAATTTCATTTGGGTACAGTGCTGCATGACCACGCAACTGTCATTTAAAGTGACACTGAAAGCTGAGAATTGGCCTGGGCAGGAAGGGGGTTTAGGTGCCCAGTAGGCAAGGGGTTAATGTATTCCCTGCATTAAAGTGTTACTAAACCCACAACAGTAAAATCAGTCTGTATATGCAGAAAAGCATGCTTGTTATACTCACTGTGGAACCTAAGGGGTTAGCCTCTGCATTGTGTACAAAGGCTGTTTGATCCTGTCTCCTCTGATCCTCACTTTATTTTACTGTCCCAATTTCACCAGCTAATAATACAGAGCCTTGGGGGCACTCTGCACAGTTTGGTGTGTATTGCTAGAGAGTTTTTTTTTTTTCTTGGGAGGGTGCATGTGATCAGCACAGGGCCAATCAGTACTGTCCAGACAGAGGGTGAGGGGGCCTACGGCCTCATAGGACAGTCAGAGGAGAATGAAAGCTCCTCCTACAAGCTTTAACCAGTGCTTGGCCAGACACCGATAGAAGTCACAGGACTGCTATATACTGCTGTTGATAAAAAGGTATTTAGCAGTTTATATTTACTAAAATAATTGCATTTCCATGTACTGTGTACTGTGGGAGACCAGATATAGTGAATGCAGGGTCCTGGGTTTAGTAACACTTTAAGGTAAAAATTTTTAGGTAACAATATAGCGCCCACCCATGTAAAATCAGATAGTTGAGCCACTGTATTACCACCCCAACTGCCTGCCTGAACAATAACATACAGCATGTCACCACAACCAAGCAGTAGTATGGCATTTATAGAGTTAAATCAGGGGGTGAGGTGACATAATATTGCATCCTCACCACCTGAGAGTGTAAATCGCTTTCATGGGAGCAGCAGTCCCTCTCTCACTTGTAAACAATTCCTTAGGGATTCTTGTACTATAATCCCTGATAGTAACACTTCCTACAAGTATGAAGCTTGAAGCACGCTCTAACAGGAAAGGAAATTCTTCCCCTTTATCCTAGAAAGTGGGATGCCGGTGTTCCGTGAAAATTACCTACCCGTGAGAAAAACCTACCCCTCGTCACTTCCGGTTCACGGCACTGTATGGAATGCAGCGCTTACATTAAAACAGCGGGGCTGCAATACGAATCATCTCCGCTCCTGTGCCTGTCACTTCCCTGCTCTCGGCAAGTAAATATAAAAGCGGCGGCGGGTGTATGTAAACATAAATCACGGAGACGCCAGCCACTTTTATATTTAGTTGCCGAGAGCAGGGAAGTGACAGGCACAGGAGCGGAGATGATTCGTATTGCAGCCCCGCTGTTTTATTTAACCGCCGCGTGGGTAGGTTTTTTCCACGGTACACCGTCCTATTTCCATACTAGTGCGCATGCGCACTAGTCTGCTCCTCTGTTGTCCCTTTAGGTATCCGGCCCTGTGAGCATGCGCACTGCTGCGCTGCTCAGCTGTTCCTGGCCGGAAGTGACGAGGGGTAGGTAATTCTCACGGGGTAGGTAATTCTCACGTTACAGGCATTTCATTGTATACTAGTGATCAACCGATATCAGATTTTCCTTGCCGATACCGATATTTTGACCATTTCATATCGGTATCGGCCGATATTCTCGTACATTTAAAAGATTTTTTTTTTTTTTTTTTTAATTTTAGCACTTTACAGGTACTCTTGTTGAGGGATCTGGGGGTCTAAAAGATCCCAAACCCCTCCTCTGCACTTAAAAGCATTCAAAACGCCAAGTTTGGCTGTTTTGAATGCTGTCATTTTTTTTAATCTGGCGCCGAGTACCCAGAAGTGATGTCATGATATCACTTCCGGGTTTTTACACGAAGACCCGATCAGAGCCAAATGCGGCTTTGATCAGGCCTTCGGCGGCCGTGCAGGCTGGTTGGCCGGGTCTCCCGGTGGGACGGGAGACCCAGGGGAGCCGCGGAAGGCGGCGGGAGGGGAACGTCCCCTCCCGCTCCATGTAATGACAGCCGAGCGACTTCTCAGCTGCATCGGTTGTCATTACAAGACAGCCGACCATCGGCTATGGATGCCGGTACCGGGGTGATGTCTCTAGCTGCAGGCATCATTCTGGTACAACACTTTCCTGAAATATCGGCAATATTGGTAACCTTGGTGGCCGGTTCCGATATATCGGGGAAAGTGCATATCAGCTTTGCCGATAATCGGTCCATCCCTACTGTATACATCCGAACATATCATAGGGTAGAAATATACGCTTTCCCGACCAGCCTGTGTGACATTAACCACTTGGCCTCCGGAAGATTTTACCCCCTTCATGACCAGGAAGGAATAAAAAAACAGCAAGATCGCCTGTCATTGTACAGAGCTCCCTTCCCTGAATTGTGGAGTCGATCAGTGGGGTGGAGGACGTGTGTGTGCCCCTCCTACCTGGAAGCACTGATGACGTACCAGATACATGATCCAGTCCAGAGCACCTGCCCTGCAGCAGGGACAGTTGGGAAGTAGTTAAGAGTGAGGAATGGCCTCAGCCTACACTTCTTTGTAAACTACACCCCCCCCCCCCCCCAAGTGTTTTTACACCGCCCTGAGAGGCTTAATCATAGAGGACCTTTATGATTAAGCCCCAGCAAACCAGTGATCCAGTGTAGAGTGGGGAATGGCCTCAGCCTACACTTCTTTGTAAAACACACCCCCCCCCCCCCCCAAAAAAGTGTTTTTACACCTCCCTTAGAGTCTTAATTATAGAAGATCATATCATATGACTAAGCCCCAGCTGTGAGGCGAAACGCGCCAGCTGGGGGTGGTTTGCAGAGAAGTGTAGACTGAAGCCGTTCCTCACTCTTAATCTCACACAGGCTGGTTGGGGGAGCAGTATTTGTTCTACTCTTCTTTCTAAACACATCTTAAAGAGCAGTTCCAGTCCTTTTTGTGATTATTAAACGTCAGCAGCTACAAAAAAGTGTAGCTGTTGACTTTTAACAATTACACACTCACCTGTCCCACGATCCAGCAATGCGGCCACCCGAACCCTCAGTTCTCTCCCTGGCATGGCAAGCGTGGGCACCTGGCTATGACAGCTTGCGGCCTCACAGCCGGGTGCGCACTGAGCATACGCAAGTCGCACTGTGCCTCCTCAATGGCCGGGCAATCTTCAGGACTTCTGACGTGTCCCAGAAGATTGCAGGGAGGGAGGGGAGAAGAGAACTTCCGCTGAGTCGCCTAGGTGGCCCAAGCGGAAGTGGGAATGGGTACCTGTCAACACTAGGTACCCGCCCCCCCCCCCCCCCCCCCCCAAAAAAAAGATGACATGTCAAATGTGGCATAGAAATGGGGAGCGGAGTGCTTAAAGGGCAACTTCCACTTTTAGGTGGAACTTAGTTTTAAATGCGCTGTAATGAGACGCGTTGGCGTTGACATGAATGGAGGCGTTGAGAGAGTGGTAATGCCATGGCTCCTTTCACACCAGATCGTGGGTGGAATCGTCTGACGCCAAAAAGAAGTTCCAGAACTTATTGTGGGTGACAGGCATCCTGCGATTCTGTTTGGGTGTATCGTCAGATGACAATTGCAGCAAAATCGCGCAGTGATTGGAGGTGCCACTGAAAGGAACGGGGATCACAAGCGTATTACGCGTTTTGTGATCGTGGGCAGCAATCCAGAACGTAAATATTGGCGCAAACACAACCTTGTGTAAAACACTGTTCACCACAATGCAGATAATTGGCACAAAGCGCTGACAGGCGTTCGCGAGGCTTCAGAAACGCAGATAACGCGCCTCTTGTGACACTCGTGTACACGGATCCTGGGGGCTCACATAGACTTTCATTACACCCATTCATGCTGTGCCCACAACACACAATGCGATCACTCCTCTATGACAAGCTAGGAGGGCCGGTAGGTGATCATAGGACGTGATCGCTCGGCTCCTCCTAGCACCATACACTGTGTAGTACATACACCCACCGAGCCCAGCCCGGTATGTCCTCACCTCGTCCCGGCACTGTTTCTGGCACATCTGGCAATACCATCGTAGCTTCTGTAGACCCTTCGATTTGATGCGATTGGCGATCGCCTTTGGGGTAAGGAAATCCGCCTTCCCCATCCCGACCACACTACCAGCCGATTTCCGATTCCAGGATCTGACGTAAGATCTGATTCCTCGGCGTCACCACGCACAGAACGGGCTCCGAACAGAGGAACGCCCCCTTTTTCCGCTGCCCTGCTCTAGTGAACATGTGGCGGCCATGTTTGAAATGGGCAAAAATAAATCTAGTGGGTGTGTATTTTTTTATGTCATATTAGGTACAGATTAATAAAGGGCGGCTGCATATTGAGGCAATGCATTATAATTTTGCACGAGAGTGCACTGAAGAATTACAAATATATTTCAACAAACAAATATTGTACCTGCTGAGATCTGAATGATAAATGATTTCCCCACCTGCAAAACTGGCCGATTCTGTATACTGGACACTGCTTGTTCTGTATGCTGGGTGTCATTACCAGTATCTGTTCTCAGGTTTAAAATAGATCTTTAGGCACAACTTTTTTTTATTTTGGATAGAGCAAGGGAGAGTTATAACCCTGTCAGATTTTTTCCTCCATCTGTGTCCCATTTCTGAGATTTCTCTTTACTTCCTGTCCCATAGCCCGAGCCGCTGATAGAAAACATAGGGCCCCCTTCAACCCCACCCCTGGCCCCTCCCCAGACCCCGCCTTGAAACAAAGTGCAGGTTTGTCTTCAAGTGATATTTATCATGCCACACCATTCCATCTATGGTAAATATGTGCAAAATGCAGTGCAGTCACCACACCATGTCATGCATGGTAAAAATGTGCAGAGTGCAGTGCAACGCAGTATAATCACCACACCATGCCATTCTTAATAAATGTGTGCAGTCAGAATGCAGTGCAACACAGCACAATCACCACACCATGCCATTCATAGTAAATATGTGCAGTGTAAAGCAGTATAATCACCACACCATGCCATTCATAATAAATGTGTGCAGTCAGAATGCAGTGCAACACAGCACAATCACCACACCATGCCATTCATAGTAAATATGTGCAGTTAGAGTGCAATCACCACACCATGCCATTCATAGTAAATGTGTGCAGTCAGAATGCAGTGCAACACAGCACAATCACCACACCATGCCATTCATAGTAAATATGTGCAGTCAGAGTGCAGTGCAACACAGTACAATCACCACACCATACCATTCATAGTAAATATGTGCAGTCAGAGTGCAGTGCAAAGCAGTACAATCACCACACCATGCCATTCATAGTAAATGTGTGCAGTCAGAGTGCAGTGCAACACAGTACAATCACCACACCATGCCATTCATAGTAAATATGTGCAGTCAGAGTGCAGTGTAAAGCAGTATAATCACCACACCATACCATTCATAGTAAATATGTGCAGTCAGAGTGCAGTGCAAAGCAGTACAATCACCACACCATGCCATTCATAGTAAATGTGTGCAGTCAGAATGCAGTGCAACGCAGTACAATCACCACACCATGCCATTCATAGTAAATATGTGCAGTCAGAGTGCAGTGCAACGCAGTACAATCACCACACCATGCCATTCATAGTAAATATGTGCAGTCAGAGTGCAGTGCAACACAGTACAATCACCACACCATGCCATTCATAGTAAATATGTGCAGTCAGAGTGCAGTGTAAAGCAGTATAATCACCACACCATACCATTCATAGTAAATATGTGCAGTCAGAGTGCAGTGCAACACAGTACAATCACCACACCATGCCATTCATAGTAAATGTGTGCAGTCAGAGTGCAGTGCAATGCAGTACAATCACCACACCATACCATTCATAGTAAATATGTGCAGTCAGAGTGCAGTGTAAAGCAGTACAATCACCACACCATGCCATTCATAGTAAATATGTGCAGTCAGAGTGCAGTGCAACACAGTACAATCACCACACCATGCCATTCATAGTAAATATGTGCAGTCAGAGTGCAGTGTAAAGCAGTACAATCACCACACCATGCCATTCATAGTAAATATGTGTAGTCAGAGTGCAGTGAAAAGCAGTATAATCACCACACCATGCCATTCATAGTAAATGTGTGCAGTGAGAGTGCAATCACCACACCATACCATTCATAGTAAATATGTGCAGTCAGAGTGCAGTGCAACGCAGTACAATCACCACACCATGCCATTCATAGTAAATATGTGCAGTTAGAGTGCAGTGCAACGCAGTACAATCACCACACAATGCCATTCATAGTAAATATGTGCAGTCAGAGTGCAGTGCAACGCAGTACAATCACCACACCATGCCATTCATAGTAAATATGTGCAGTTAGAGTGCAGTGCAACGCAGTACAATCACCACACCATACCATTCATAGTAAATATGTGCAGTCAGAGTGCAGTGCAAAGCAGTATAATCACCACACCATGCCATTCATAGTAAATATGTGCAGTCAGAGTGCAGTGCAACACAGTACAATCACCACACCATGCCATTCATAGTAAATATGTGCAGTCAGAGTGCAGTGCAACACAGTACAATCACCACACCATGCCATTCATAGTAAATATATGCAGTCAGAGTGCAGTGTAATGCAGTATAATATTCACCCCCAATCAGGCTGTGCTGCAGGAGCAACGATCAGATTCCCCTCTGCTCCTGGACTCTGCCTGCTGCCGCCGCTGCCCGCCTCACAGCCTCTCGCTCTCTGCCTCGGGCTTCACTCAGAACTGAACGGAGGAAGATCACTCCGCCAGGGAGGAAATAGGCAGCCGCAGCGCCAGGCAGCCAGGACTTGAAGTTTATCCACCATGCGGAGCGAGCCCGGGAATACACATGCGCCCGAAATTGCTAAAAAAAGTCCCTCCACTCCCACCAGCACAGAGAGAGGCCCAGAAAATAGCAATTACACCCCCGCTAGTAGGAGCAGCCGAATAGGGGTGTAATTTAGAAAGGCTGTTTTTTTTAACCAGACTGTCACTGACTAAGGCTGCCTGGGCCCCCCTGGTGAGCTGAGGACACCGGGCCCATTACAACAGGGCCAGGCGTACCGGCTTACCAGCAGCCCCACACATAGCCAAACAGGAAGTGAGAGGAAATCCCTGTAAATTAGCAAGAGGAGGTCTAGCCCCCCCCCCCCACGAAAATATTAAATGTTTCAGAGGAAGGTAGAGGGGGGCCGAACTTCCAGGGGACCTCGCCGCAGCCAGGTTTCCTGGAAGTGTCAAAAACAGGTACCCGTTCCCTCCTCACCGAAAGGTGCCAAATGTGGCACCGGAGAGGAGGAGGAAGCAGATAAGAGAAGCTTCCACTTTTGGGTAGAACTCTGCTTTAAGGCTGCGTTCACATGTCAGCTTATAATCGCGGGCAGAACCGCCGCGGTTCCGCCCGCGATTCGGAGATTTATTGCAAATCGCGGGACGCCTAGCGTTGCCCGTTGATTTGCAATAGCCCCCCAAACGCCGAGCGATGTTGCCGCGATTTACGCCCGCCGAATCGCGGCAACATCGCGCAAACAAAATCGCGGGACGCAATACGCTCCAAAGAAGCTCTTGTACTTTTTTGGAGCGTATTGCGTCCCGCGATTTTGTTTGCGCGATGTTGCCGCGATTCGGCGGGCGTAAATCGCGGCAACATCGCTCGGCGTTTGGGGGGCTATTGCAAATCAACGGGCAAAGCTAGGCGTCCCGCGATTTGCAATAAATCTCCGAATCGCGGGCGGAACCGCGGCGGTTCTGCCCGCGATTATAAGCTGACATGTGAATGCAGCCTAAGGGAATTCGTTGAAAACCTCCAGGTCACCAGAATGAGTGTCCCCATTGGAAGATTTCCCATCTATTACTTTTCTGGGGACAACCCAAAATTTGGGATTTTCTTTCACTTTCAATGATAATAGTAAACAGGACACATAGAGAGGGTGAATCTCCTTAAGGGAGGCACAGACAGCAATAATATCTGACAGGTGTTTTAATACCTCTCTACTCTATCTAAAATTAGGAAAAAAGTTTTGCCTCTAGTCATATTTTAATGCACAGGGCCACAACAAGGATGTACAAGCACATACTTCCCAACTTTCTGAGATGGGAATGAGGGAATCTATTGGCAAAAGTATGTAGCTATAGCACACTCCTCCCGCCTCCCACGTTAAAGAGTATTGTACAAAAAATGATTGCTTAAACCCCCAAGTGCTTTTTTACCACTTTTATTCCTTTATATAAACTCACAAGATGGGCATGATAAACTGGCATGTAAAGGGTTCATCCACTCCAGTGGGAGGACAGGCAGCGGGGATCCGGGGAATCTTTGCTGGTTCCGGCTGTGCTGGTGGCTCCCAGCACTTCAGGGTACGCGGTGTCCCTCAGAGAAGAGCCGCTAACTTTACTTCCAGGTAGAAGGCGGAGTGGGAGGTGCGCGGGTTTGAAGCATGCGTGCTTCTTCCTTAGGCTACCACATACAATTACCACAGGCCTGAGGCCTCCCCCCAGACCACCGTCCGTCAAGAGCACTGTGTGTGCATTATTACAGGCCTTTTCTGACCATTGGCATCCAGGGCACTGTGCATTACAGGCCTCCTCTGACCAGTGACCACCGGCATGGCGGCATCCAGAGCACTGTGCATTACAGGCCTCCTCTGACCAGTGACCACCGGCATGGCGGCATCCAGAGCACTGTGCAATACAGGCCATCCCTCATACTTGAAACCACCATTCAGCACTCTGCAGCATTACAGGCCTCCTCAGATCTCCATCCAGAGCACTCTGCAGCATTACAGGCCTCCTCAGACCATCCAGAGTGGCTAAATCTGTATCTGTGAGTTTGTTCAAACCTTAATATCATAAATAATAACATGATATTAGATTTTTTTACTCCAGGAGTATATACTGTAATGAGTTTGGAAATTCTATAGAAAAATTGAATAATGCATTTCAATTAAACTAAACACATTTGATTTAGTTGACTAAAATTATTTTATTCAAATAAAACGTACTGGAGATTTTAGTCGACTAAAAATACGTTGACCAAAATGGGACTAAAACTAAAATGGCATTTTAGTCAAAGACTATGACTAAAACTAAATCAATTGCAGATGACTAAAATGGGACTAAAACTAAAAATGGCATTTTAGACAAAAGACTATAACTAAATCTGAATGCACAGTGTCTGCTTGGGATCTGTGCACCTTCACCTGCCCATGTCGTGGAGCCACTGCACCTGCATCCATAGAAACATAGAAAAGTGACGGCAGAAAAAGACTGAGTAGTCCATCAAGTCTAAAAAAGTGACAATATAGATGCCGCGCTGCTCTGATTATATGCTCAAAATAAATAAAAACTTAAATTAAATAAATGAAATTACTTTAATGACAATATATGTGTCCAACTCAATGATCTAAACATGTGCTCATATATAGGGAGATATCAAAAAGCCTCTTATGGTGCATTATTATGGTAAAGTTGAAAGCATTTTATTTAAAATCCAATGCACTTACATTTTAAAACTTTCAAACATACTTAAATTCAAAACTCCCAGGCCTCACTTCTGCATACAACGTCACTTCCGGGCCACGCTTGCCTCAGCTCCCCCGTTATGTTACGGGCTACATGACTTCATCAGGGGGTCAACCCCCTGATGAAGTCACATGACCCGTGATGTAACAAGTAGGGTGAGCAGAGGCAGGTGGTCCACCCCCTGATGAAGTCACGTGACCCATGAGGTAACAAGTAGGGCGAGCAGAGGCAGAGGGGGGGCCCCAAGTGACATCATATGCGGAAATGAGGCCCGGGAGTTTTGAATTGAAGTATGTTTGAAAGTTTTAAATATAAGTGCATTGGTTTTTAAAAAAAATGCTTTTAACTTTACCATAATACTGCACCATAAGAGGCGATTTGATATCTCCCTAGATATGAGCGAGGCATGTGGGAAGCATGAATTAGATGTGGTATTAAAGGTACAATACAGGTATTTGATCCAGGAAAAAGTACCAACGGAGAGCCCCCTAGAGGTAGAGAGGAGGAGAAGGAGGCGATCACCACTCCAATAGGGGAGGATAATCATATACGTGCTATTGGACACTCACCTTTGAGGTGAGAGTTTTGAGAGAACAGAGCACCAGGGTGGCACAAAGTGTATGAAGGTCTGAAGCACTTATTGGGAGACACTAAATGAGGATTTATCCATGGGACTGGTTTTGCACCACTACTATATAAGCATAGTGCAATTGTATCACACAGAGGCGTAACTAGAGCCTTCAGGGCCCCGATGCAAGAAACCATGAAGGGCCCCCCCAGATCCCTGGCCGGGGCCCTTCCCTTCAAGCCCAGGGCTCTTCCCACTAATCCTGCGGCTCTTTACTCTCGTTGCATGGCCTTTTATTACGGTCCCGCAGCAGGATCCTTTCACAAGTTCTGCAGTGGGCTCCCTTCCTGCAATCTTTGGGCCTCCCCACAGTGGTGCAATGCCAGGGCCTGGTCGCAAGTGTGACTTTTGCAATCCTGGAAGTTCACCCACTGGTTTGCTACTGGGCCCCCTGGAGCATGGGGCCCGGTAGCAATCGCAACCCCTGCAACCCCTGTAGTTACGCCCCTGGTATCACATGAGTTTGATTTTACTGGACTTTACCGTATAATTGCATCACATGAACTTTATTTCATTGGACTTTATTATGAACGTTTAATCACTGAGTTGGACACAAATATATTGTCGTTAAAGTAATTGCATTTACTGTATTTAAGTATTGGTGATCTAAGTTTTTATTTGTTTATTTTGAGCACATAATCATAGCAACACAGCATCTATATTGTCACTTTATTAGCACTAAGTACCGATTCACATTTCTGCGATGCGGGAACGCTGCGAATATACAGCGTGTTGCCGCATCGCATCCGCACCCCTGGCAGTTCACACTGCCATATGCGATACGCTGGGGGTGTCAATTAACAGTTAACGACACCCCCAGATCAGATCGCATATCGCAGTGCGATATGAAAGTTCGCACAGAATCGGATCACACTACTGTGAACCACCATGCGATCCAATTCTGCTGTGGACCAAAAAAAGGGTCCTGTGCGAGTTAGGTGCGATTGCGGTGCTAATTTAGTCATACATACTGTATGGCTGAATTTGCACCGCACAGACATTGCATGTAATTTTAGGAGCAGTGCGCTCCGAATTACATGCGTTCTCTGTGATCGCAGAAATGTGAACCAGCACTGAGCCCCGGTTCACACTTGTGCGAGTGCCGGGTTCGCATGTAATGTCGGAGCGCACTGCTCCGACATTACATGCGATCGGCTGTGCGGTGCGAGTTTAGCCATACAGTTTGTATGGCTAAATTCGCATCGCACCCGGAGCAAACACGCACAGGAGGCATTTTTGCAGCCGCATCAGGATCGGATCGCACAGCGGTTCACACTTGTGCGATCCGATCCTGTGCGAACTGCACGATCGCACTGCGATATGCGATCAAACTGGGGGTGTCGTTAAGATTACATTGACACCCCCAGCGTATCGCATATGGCAGTGTGAACTGCCGGGGGTGCGTGTGCGATGCGGGAACAGGCTGCGAATTTGCAGCCTTCCCGCATCGCATAAATGTGAACCGAGCCTCAGTGTGGGAATACACATTGTTGTCAGCAGCAGCTCCATATTATTATACTAATATACGCTCTAGACTAGAGCAGAAGTTCCCAAACTGTGGGTCGCGAGCTGCGTTTGAGTGGGTCCCCGGATTTTGCTGAGATCGGTTGTGTAGTAGGTATGGTCAGGGCTGCCCATGCATCGGCAGCACACTGTGCTAAAAGGAGCAGGCGGGGCCTTGAGCTCCACTGACGCTCTGACCCCGCCCCTTGCCGTGCATGCTGTGTTCTGTATGGGAGGTGGCGCCTTGGGGTAGGAGTCGGACTGCACAGTGGAGCCGTTATCAGAGTTCATCATCAGATCGGAGCTGAGCTGGCCAGGACCAGTCACCAGGTAGGTCTTTCTCCTCCCTTGGTTTTAGACTGAGTTTAAAAGCTTTGACCAGTACAGGCTGTGGCTTTAGTTTTTAGAAGTTAAAAAGCAGCATGGGCCACCAGACGTCCAGACCAGACACTGCTTGATGGCTTATTTTAGGCTTATTTGGCGGCCCACATTTGCACAGGCATAGCAGCCCATTGATTCGAATGAGCTGCTATGCCTGTGTTTTCCGCAGAAAAAAGGTGCATGCAGAATTTAAAAAATGCAGTGGCCTTCAAATCCATCCTGCTTTTGCACCATGCAACTTACCTGCAGTTCCTGCACACGCAAACTGTGTTTTAAATGCTGGACCCACGTATATAAAAATGCAGAAAGCTTGCCAGTGCAGGAACTGCAGGTAAGTCGCATGGTGCAAAAGCAGGATGGATTTCAAGGCCACTGCATTTTTTAAATGCTGCATGCACCTTTTTTCTGCGGAAAACGAGGGCATAGCAGCCCATTCAAATCAACGGGCTCCTATGCCTGTGCAAATGTGGGCCACCAACCGCATACATGTGAACCAGGCCTAAAGCAGTAGTAAAGTAATTTACAAATAAAAACACTGGTCCGCAAAGATTTGCCCCCTTAGCCCCGGTTCACATTTGTGTGATTGCGGAAATCGCATGTAATTCGGAGCGCACTGCTCCTAAATTACATGCGATCTCATGTGCAGTGTGAATTTCAGCCATACACTTTGTATGGCTGAATTCGCACCGCATCCGCACTAAACTCGTACATGAGGCTTTTTTTTATTCGCAGCAGAATCGGATCGCATAGTGGTTCACACTAGTGTGATCCTATTCTGTGCGAACTTGCAGATCGCACTGCGATATGCAATCGCAAATGGGGGTGTCGTTAACTTTTAATTGACACCCCCTGCGTATCCCATATGGCAGTGTGAACTGCCAGAGGTGCGGATGCGATGAGGGCACACGCTGCATATTCGCAGCCTTCCCGCATTGCACAAATGTGAACCGGCACTTAAAGACCAGGCAATTTTTTGCGATTCGGCACTGTGTTACTTTAACTGACAATTGCACGGTCGTGCGATGCTGTACCTAAATAAAATTGATGTCCTTATTTTCCCACAAATAGAGCTTTCTTTTGGTGGTATTTGATCATGATAAATTGAAAAGTAGTAAATTGATATTTTTAATTGAACATCCCCCTCCCTTTAAAATATACATTATTATTATTTGCATTTATATAGCGCCAACAAATTCTATAGTGCTTTACAATATTCAATTACAAGCGAGTCCTGAAAAATAACTGTATTCAGAAGTGGGTCTCAGTCCAAAAAAGCTTGGGAAGCCCTGGACTAGAGCACCGTACAATACACTAGGTGGCGCAGGAGTAACAGGGTGGGGGGCAGAGAGTTAGCTGGGGAAGGTGAGTTCCTGCACCTATTCTCTAAGCAAAAAAAGCTCTGGTTTTAAACTTTCCTTCAGTTAGTTTGAGGTCATGTCCTTGATTTGTTCTTGATTTTGGTTTCTTATTGAAAAAACGACCCTCCTGAACCTTATTCACCCCCTTGTATCTGTTCTTATTTACTATACACAATATGTACTCTACCCAATACTTCTTCTACTGCGTTCTGGAATTGATTCTTGGCATCTGTTTTTATTCTTTACCAACTTCATATGCCTGCTCAACATCTCCTTTTATACTGTGTGTGATTTATAATCTCTATGTGTCACAGCCCTTAAACAATACACACACCTAGTTTTCACTATAGCGTGAATCAAAGTGCACCTTTTCCCCATTTCCTTATATGAAACCGCCACCATTATTAAAAAGTGTATTGTAAAATAAATATTAATATTATTACTTGTCTCAGTTTTTTTTCACTCCTCACATTGACTCAATACTGCTTTCTACCCTCTCATGTACATCCGTGCCACCATTTTCAATGTAGGTGTCATTGGTGGCCGGTTTCTTCCTCTGTGTTTTCTGTGCCAGCCTACAGATGACATTAGTGCCAGATCTTGATGTGTACACTGCATGAGATCTGGCATTGTTTGTTATTACTTAAGCCCCGTACACATGGGCCGAATGTCAGGAGACAACGGCCGGTTAAAAAAAAAAGAAAAGTCAGAAATTCGGTCCATGTGTATGTCTGTCCCGCTTCTGTCGGACGTGCATGCTGGAAAACCAGCTTCCGACCGTCTTCCAATGGCAGAGAGTGCTGGTCGGAGTGTTCTGGCGGGGGGCCATCCCACTATAAAAACAAAACAGCTCAGTGTGGGGAGATCGCTGAACTACCCTTGCATGCTTAGTACAGCGGCTCCGACCGGAACACACAGATTTTTTTCATGCAACCCAGGGGGTTGCAAAAAAATAATAATAATGTGTACCCTGCTTTACATGTTGCCAGGGCTTTATCAACATAAGCTGCTCAAAACTTATAGTGCTGAAGCCATGGCAACATATACTCACCGGTACAGTTTGCTAGTACTGGGTTGGACTCCCTTTTGCCTTCAGAACAGCCACATCCCAAAGGTGCCACACTATCCCACCACATCCCAAAGGTGCCTTACTATTCCAGCACATCCCAAAGGTGCCTTACTATTCCAGCACATCCCAAAGGTGCCACACTATCCCACCACATCCCAAAGGTGCCACACTATCCCACCACATCCCAAAGGTGCCTTACTATTCCAGCACATCCCAAAGGTGCCTTACTATTCCAGCACATCCCAAAGGTGCCACACTATCCCACCACATCCCAAAGGTGCCTTACTATTCCAGCACATCCCAAAGGTGCCACACTATCCCACCACATCCCAAAGGTGCCACACTATCCCACCACATCCCAAAGGTGCCTTACTATTCCAGCACATCCCAAAGGTGCCACACTATCCCACCACATCCCAAAGGTACCACACTATTCCACCACATCCCAAAGGTGCCTTACTATTCCAGCACATCCCAAAGGTACCACACTATTCCAGCACATCCCAAAGGTGCCTTACTATTCCAGCACATCCCAAAGGTGCCACACTATCCCACCACATCCCAAAGGTGCCACACTATCCCACCACATCCCAAAGGTGCCTTACTATTCCAGCACATCCCAAAGGTGCCACACTATCCCACCACATCCCAAAGGTACCACACTATTCCACCACATCCCAAAGGTGCCTTACTATTCCAGCACATCCCAAAGGTACCACACTATTCCAGCACATCCCAAAGGTGCCTTACTATTCCAGCACATCCCAAAGGTGCCACACTATCTCACCACATCCCAATGGTTCCACACTATTTCACCACATCCCAAAGGTGCCACACTATTCCACCACATCCCAAAGTTGCTCTATTGGATAGAGATCTGGTGACTGTGGAGGCCATTGCAGTACAGTGAACTTATTGACATGTTCAAGAAACCAGTGGTGAGATGATTTGAGCTTTGTGACATGGTGCATTATCCTGCTGGAAGTAGCCATCAGAAGATGGGTACACTGTAGTCATAAAGGGTTGGACATGGTCAGCAACAATACTCAGGTAGGTCGGGCGTTTAAACAATGCTCAATTGGTACTAAGGGGCCCAAAGCGTGCCAAGAAAATATCCCCCACAGTATGATACCACCACCACCAGCCTGACCCATTGATATAAGGCAGGGTGGATCCAGGCTTTCATGTTGTTTATGCTAAATTCTGACCCTACCATCTGAATGTCGCAGCTGGAATCAGGACTCATCAGACCAGGCAACCATTTTGCGATCTTCTATTGTCCAATTTTGGTGAGCCTGTGCGAATTGTAGACTCAGTTTCCTGTTCTTAGCTGACAGGAGTGGCACCCAGTGTGGTCTTCTGCTGCTGTAGCCCATCTGCTTCAATGTTCCATGTGTTGTGCGTTCAGAGATGGTATTCTGCATAACCTTGGTTGAGTTACTAGATAGCTAGCGCTCTTTAACAATATTTTATGTATTTACAAGGTACATTCATCCCATGTCATAGTAAACATGTTTTAGGCAACATTGGCCAATGGACAATAAGGAAAAGAAGGGAACAGGAAGGGGAAGGGAAATGGGGCACGTAATATTTTGTTACTGTTGCCTTTCTATGATTTTGAACCAGTCTGCCCATTCTCCTCTAACCTCTGACATCAACAAGGCATCTTTGTCTACACAACTGCCGCTCACTGGATATTTTTTATTTTTCGGACCATTCTCTGTAAACCCTAGAGATGGTTGTGCGTGAAAATTCCAGTAGATTAGCAGTTTTTGAAATACTCAAACGAGCCCGTCTGACACCAACAACCATGCCACATTCAAAGTCACTTAAATCCCCTTTCTTCCCCATTCTGATGCTCTCAAAGAGGTTACACATCATCTTTCAAAAAAAAGCTTCTCCCCAACATTTTCCATATAGGTTTTCCCTGAAGGGCACTGGTGATTTAGCCTTCCCAGGGGGCATCTGGAAGAAACTGAGCAAGTGCCTAAGAAAATGAGGAAGTACATTTGATTGAAAGTACATTTTTTAATATATACTATATATATATATTTTTACCAGTGTGCAAGTTTCCTTTAAACTTTTAGCTATTTTCAAGCCAACCTGCTGATTTGCTTTTATGGGCAGAAACATAAGCAATGCATATTTACCATCCTGGCCAGGAAGGTAAATATTTTAGTTCTGGCATTAAAGAGAACCTATGCTTTGCCCTGCAAGTGCAAAGCATAGGTTCACTGTAGACGTTTCAAAGTAAAAGTACTGTCTAATAGCAGGTCGTTTATTTTATTCACCATTAGTTTTATTACGTGTCCCATTTATAAGGGCAAGCAGATAATGGTACCCTATTCCCATTAGGGTACTGCGGCCCACATTTTAGGTCTTATTCATAACATGAAATTTTAAATAGCTTTCACTTATCTCTATTATGCTCTGCCACCTTCAGACACCTGAAGTCAGCTGTGTGCCATACACACTTGTAAAGCACGCCTCCGTTCTTACTAAGTGAGCACTTGTTTTTGTCACCCCTACCAGCTGCCACTGCTCTAGCTGGCATCCCTCCCGGGCAAATGCCTTCAAAATTAATTAGTGGAGCAAAGTGCTGGAACTTGTTCCGGCATTGGGCTCCAGGATATAGCCCAGATCTGCGGGATACTGGTTGAAATTCCAGGAAAGTTCCGCAGGATCCAGGACTGTTGGGAGGTATGGCAATTGAATGGGTGCTCTTACTGGCCAATAAGGCAGTAGTATTGGACGGCAGATAGCAATTGGCACAGGTTTGCTTTAATTTCCCCATTTCAGTAGCACATACAGTACATTTCCTTTACTCTCCTGCAGCTTCCCCACCGCCCACAAAGAATCTACCTTGTATTCATGGGTATAAAGGAACATGGGACTCACTCCATGGCAATCACAATCATAATCACATTAGGAAAGTTCTTACCACTGTGTAGGCCACAGTGTCAGGGACTTTTAGTTTACACAGCATACTCTCTATTGCTTCCCATTGGTACAACATATTTTGCACCTGTATGGAAGCTGGAGGGACTCATTTGGGAGCACAGGACTATTTCTTGTACATCACCATGATAGCGTTGCCACTCAGTTGGTCCTTGGTATTCAAGTGGGACCTACAAATGGAAAATGTACACTTTGTTCTCAGGCAATTTCCATTAGGTTCAGGTTTTTCATTACTTTTTATGAAGCTTTATTAAAAAAAAAAAATTGGAAAGTAAATAACACAAAGCAACAATTATCCCTCAGATTTTCTCAGCCAGCTGTCAATGGCCTCATATTGATCATCACTCACAGCAGACTGAATTAACTTTCTCTTTTTTCTTTGCACTCTGTATGTGACTGTAGCCTGTTCTATTCTCACTATAGTGTCCTCAGCTCTTGTCCTTTCATCTGTGGGTAACAGCAGCTTGTCATGTCTAAGCTACAATGGCTTAAACCTGAAAACCTTGGACCAGAAGACATTAACCCAGATAGCAAACAATTGTGCTGCAGGTTTGACTTGCTAAGCTATTGTTAGACTTGCCAGGCTTCCCAAGTTTGTTGCACAATTGCAGCAAACGTCCGCATGCCATGACTCCAGATCAACTTTCTTTGCAAACATTCTGCAAGTTTGCTGCAAGTTCTGGTTCAGTTATATTTTGTAACAGTCCTCCCACCACAGGGGTCACTGTGGCTGAATTTTCATGTTTTATGCCCCGTACACACGTGCAGATTATCTGAAGACTTTTGTCTGCAGACTTACCAAAACCATATAATATGAGGTCAAACCTAAACACTTTCAATTTGTATGCAATCCGGCAGGCCCTTGCACTACACAGAAAAGGTAAATCTGCAGACAAAAGTCTTCAGATAATCTGCACGTGTGTACAGGGCATTAGACTTGCAGAGCTCTTGCTGTAGAGTGTAGACTCATCACTGCAACTTTGCTCTTGCTAGAGACCTGCCACGCAAATTTGCTACAAATTGGAAAAGTGTTAACTAGAACCTGTGCTTTATGTGCTTTGCAAGTGTACAACTTGCCAGTGAAAATGTGCAGCAAGTTAACAGACTTACAATTAGACACTGACACAAATTTTGTGGCAAGTTATCCTCGCTATCTGGGAATGCATGCACGTATGCATGGCTCCCAACTGTCCCTGGTTTGGAGGGACTGTCCCTGATTTGGAGGGGCTGTCCCTGATTACTGATTTGGAGGGACTGTCCTAGATTTGGAGGGGCTGTCCCTGATTTGGACGGACTGTCCCTGATTTGGAACAAAGTCCTCCTGTCCCTCTTTCCTCCTCATTTGTCCCTCATTTTGGTCTGATCTATATAGTTGTAAATAAAGTGCACTATTTATCTTTCAAAAATTGTTTCCCAGTGCTAAACATTTCATCTAGTTTCCATAAAGGAATAGTAGTGGTAAAAAAAAAAAAAAAAAGCAGTTGTGGATTTTCTAATAATTTTTAGGGTATAATTCCCCTTTAAGAGGGCGTGGCAGGGGGTGTGTCCTAAGCTTATATACTTTTGCTCATAGGTGTCCCTCGTTCCCACCTCAAAAAGTTAGGAGGTATGCCTATGGCATTTTATGTTGGAACCACATGCACGGGTAAACACAGAAGTCATTGGTGGTACAAGCATATGGCAGTATACAGCTATTCATTTGTATGTCCAGCAGTACACAGCACTTTCTGCGTCTCCCCGGGCTTGGGAAAGTGCCTGAAGTTTTCAGCAAAAACATTTTTAAGCATATACATGACCGATGACCCTGTAATGGATCAAACTTTATAGAGCAGTAGAGCAGTGGCAATACTGCCAGTCTGCCACCTCTTAACCACTTGCCGACCAGTCACGTTGACTGTACTGCGGCAAAGTGGCTCTATTCCGTCCAGCGGCGTAGACCTACGTCGCTGGACTCCTCCCCCTGTAGGCGGCGCTCGTGCGCCACCTGAGGCGCGCTCCCGCTGTTTTCAGTCACAGCGGGAGTCGGGCCAGGGGAGGAGCGTCAGGAGTCTCAGTAGAAGTCCTATGGGAAGAAACCGGTCAGATTAGGAGGCGCACACGTCACACACAACTTGCGGTCCGTGCTGCAGCCGGCCGCAAGCCTTTGCAGGAATTCGTATGCCTATGTTTATGCTGAATACAAGACATCTAATTGTAAGTGCATTATCAACTGTTTTTTGAATAAATCTCAAGGGTAATACACTATTAGCCCTCTTTTTTCCTTTAATACACGGTGGTTTTGTGAGCTTGTAAAGAAGGATGAGGCTGTGTTTCTTGCTGGTACTCGTTGCCATCTAGTGGAGAAAGAAAGGTAGAGCGGTTCTACATCCCACTTCAGGATTTTAAAGAGGAAGCAAGGCGGTGGTTTCACTGAACATGTGCATACCTATTACCATCTGGTAAGAGGCTAATTCTTGGTGATTTACACGTGGTGTTTGTTCACAAGGAGATTGGATATTTTTTCAGCACAAGAAAATATAGTTGCACCTTATTTATTTCCGTTTGGTAAGGATGAATTTCACTCGGTGGTGGATACACGTATTATTCGGATAGAATACAATTCTACTCACCTGCAAAATATTTATGGATACTTATGAACTTTTATGTTTATGCACCAATGGATTTGCATTATTAATTGGCTTCACAGATTGATATATGTTATATATATTTACTTTTGTTGATTTGGTTCACACATAGATATATGTTATATATTCATTATTTATTTGTTGTTTAGCGCACCCCACACCACATATACATTTATCTATATTCAAAAGCACTGAATACCGGGAGCAGCTTCAACGCACTATCAGCGCACCCATCCCCCCTTACAACATGGGACTGATGTTATGTCCTCTTCCTATTAGGATACTTATCCCTATCTAGTGCACCATTGAGATTACTCGAGCTATGGACTCATCGCCCCCCCTAGTGGCCAGCCTGCTCTTTCTAGCTCTCTTAGGTCTGATCAACAGCCCCGCACACGCAGCGAAGACAGTCATTCAAATACGCAACACCGGCGCTCCTCATCTAAATCTAAGCGCAACTCCTCCCACGGCAGGGGACGTGAGGGCCAGTCTTCCTCGCACCATGGCAGCTCAGAACGCCCACAGGGGAAAAAATGCTGGGGTTGCCATACCCTGATACCAGATGGTTCCTCCTTGTGCAAACCCTGTTATACCCAAGCTACGGGTGAAAGGGAAAAAACGGACCAACATATTGAGGAGGTGGTGCGCAGAGTTTTAAAGTACTCTCTGGCTGAGTTGCATAAGCCAAGCACTTCTGCAGGTCCGTCACGCTCTCCTGACAGAGATTTGTCGGTTCAGGATCCGTTTGAATCTTCCCAACCCAGCCATCCATCTGTTCTCCCGTCAGAGTCCGATTCCGATTCGGATGACTCCGGTACTGGATTTGAGTTTGCCCTAGTGTCTCCGTTAGTTAAAGCGGTGAGAGAGGCCCTTGATTGGGAGGATCCTGCTGTCTCTTCTCCTAAGCAGAAGAAATATTTCAAGCAGTTATGCAAAGAGCGCTTGAATTTCCCATTTCTAGAGGAACTGGGAGATATAATGTCTGAAGAATGGAGCAAAGTGGAAAGGAAAAATTCCATGACCACTAAAGTAGCGAAGCTCTATCCTTTTAAACAGGAAAAGGTGAAGTATTTGGAGTCGTCTCCTAGTGTGGATGCCGCAGTGATGCGTCTGGCGAAACACGTCACTCTCCCAATGGAGGATACAGCATCATTTAGAGATCCTTTGGATCGGAGGATTGACGCTGATCTCAAGCGAGCATACCTATCAGCCGGCATGGCCTGTAAGCCAGCAATGGCTTTGGCTACAATTTCCAAGGCCATGGAAGTTTGGGTTAATGCCCTTGAAGATACTCTGGGAGGAGTTTCGGAGGAAATGCTCCAAAGTTCTCCTATCCAGGAGCTGAAGATGGTTGCGGGCTTCTTGGGGGAGGCTTCCTTGGACACCATTCGCCTCTTGGCCCGGGTTATGCTGGCCTCCGTTACGGCTAAACGTGCCCTTTGGCTTCGGCCGTGGGTTGCTGATGCTGCCTCTAAACAGGCTTGGTGTAGGATTCCCTTTGAGGGTTCTTCCCTCTTTGGGAATAAACTAGATGCAGCCATAACCCGGGCCACGGCGGAAAATCTGGGTTCCTTCCCCAGGACAAACGCCCAAGCACTCAGAAGCGCTCTTTCCCAAGGAGGCAAAACGCTAATCGCTCTAGGCAATCGCGCAGCTACAGACCAGGAAAATCCTATGGGAGAAGCTGGAAGTCAAGACAGACCTCCTTTCAGAAAGGCCCCAAGGGCCCTTCGTCCGGTGACCGGGAGGCCACCAAATCCTTTTGAGGTTGGACCCGTCCAGTCTGTTCCGGTAGGGGCCAGGTTGCTCCAATTTCGGGACGTCTGGGCGGCCTCGATCCAGGATCCCTGGGTTCTAAATGTTGTGTCCCAAGGGCACTCTTGGGCGTTCAACAACGTTCCCAAACCCAGGTTCATTGCAAATCCCCTTCCTCCTACAGCAGAAAAGAAGAAGGTTCTTCTCAGTTATGTGCTGTCGTACTAGTTCCCGAAGAGGAAAGGGGTCAAGGAGTATATTCGCCTCTCTTCCTCGTCCAGAAAAAGAACGGCACATGGCGCCCGGTAATAGATCTCACTTATCTCAACAGATCTATCCGTCGAGAGAGGTTCAAGATGGAGTCCCTAATTACAATACAGCATTCGGTTCTCCCAGGAGATTGGTTGGCATCAACAGACCTAAAAGATGCATACTTCCACGTTCCTGTGGCAAAAGAGTATCATCAGTTCCTCCGATTTGCTGTCAATCATGTCCACATGCAATTTACATGTCTTCCCTTTGGGCTCTCGACTTCGCCTCGCACCTTCTCCAAGACGTTATTGGCAATCGTGGCTCTCATCAGAACCAGAGGTATCAGATTACATCATTACCTGGACGATCTCCTTCTTCTGTCCCAGGACAGGGCCCAGTTACTGATACATCTGGAGCAGGTGATTCGTACTCTTCAAGAGTTCGGGTGGATTCTCAATTTGGAGAAGAGCCATCTGGTGCCCACGCAGTCCCTGGTATTTCTCGGAGCACTGTTCAACACGTTGAATTGCACCATATCTCTACCAGAAGAGAAAATTCCAGTAGTCCAGAGCAGGGTGGCTCTCGCTCTCGCTGCCTCCCATCTCACTGCTCGTCAGTGTCTAAAGGTGGTAGGGACTCTAGTGGCTACCTCGCCCATGGTGAAGTGGGCTCTGTGGAGGCTGAGACCCTTTCAGAAGGGGTTTCTCCACCAGTGGACGACAGAGAACCTGTCACAGATTATTTATCTAACACCATTCATGAAAGGGTGTCTTCCTTGGTGGCTACGCCGTGCAAATCTAACCAACTGCCACTCAATTGCTCCAATTTCGTGGGTGACGATAACCTCCGACGCCAGCAGTACCGGCTGGGGAGCTCACTGCCGGTCAGAAGTGGCACAAGGCAGGTGGAATTTCGCCAGTCACGGAGTGGTGTCCAACATCCTAGAGCTACGAGCCGCCTTCAAAGCCCTCCAGGCTTTTCACCATCTGACTCAAGGGGCCTCAGTGTTACTCAGGATGGACAACACCACGGCAGTGGCATACGTCAAGAGGCAAGGTGGAACCCGCAGCATGTCTCTACTCCAGGAGACAGATCCAATTATGTCTTGGGCCCAGCAACACCTGGCCAACCTTTCAGCGGTCTTTGTCCCGGGGGTATTGAATACGGAAGCAGACTTCCTGTCCAGATTCCAGTTGGACAACAACGAGTGGTCCCTCCATCAGGAGGTGTTCAATTGGGTTCTGTCTCTGGGAGTCTCACCGGAGGTGGATCTTTTTGCGAGTCCACACAACAAAAAACTTCGGAAGTATTATACGAGGTTCAGGGATCCTCGAGCCTTCGGAGTGGATGCCCTCACAGACAGATGGAACTTCCAAGTTGCATATGCCTTTCCACCGGTGCCAATAGTACTCCAATTCCTTCGGAGACTGAAGATGGAGGAAGTAGAGGTCATAGCGATAGTTCCCTTCTGGCCCAACAGGCCTTGGTTTCCTCTGCTGTCCCTTCTCAGCTTCAGGGATCCGATCCCTCTGCCTCTCAGGCCAGACCTTCTATCGCAGGGGCCTACCCTACATCCATGCCCTGCGCGTCTACACCTCAAGGTCTGGTTCTTGAGAGGGAGAGGCTGGAGGCCCTCGGATGTCCAGAAGAAGTGATTCCCACTCTTATGAGCTCAGAAGGGCTAGCACCAACAGAGTGTATGAGAGGATCTGGGCAAGGTTTCTGAGTCATCAAGCCCAGGGTTTGGGTCCAGCAGGGGCGCCTACCATTCAACAAATTTTGAGTTTCCTGCAGTCTGGTTTAGATCTGTCCCTCTCGGTTTCTTCTCTCCGGGTGCAAGTTTCTGCCATCTCAGCTTTCACCGGAATTCAGTGGGCAAGACATCAACTGATCCAACAGTTTTTTAAGGGCGCAGTCAGGCTCAGGCCTCAGAGAAAACCTAGATTCCCGAAATGGGATCTCCCGTTGGTCCTGGACTTCTTTGCTTCGAAAGAGGTTGCTTCTATGTCCATCAGGGAGCTTACGCTGAAGACGGTATTTCTGGTGGCTATCACTTCTGCCAAGAGGGTCTCGGAGATACACAATTTGGGCTGCAAGGAGCCTTTTCTGACCTTCTTTCAGGACAGGGTGGTCCTAATCCCTATGCTGGGGTCAAACCCTAAAGTAACATCTGTCTTCCACGAAAATTCTGAGATAGTTCTGCCCACCTTCAGAACAAATGAAGAATCCTTAGTCCATCCTTTAGATGTGGGAGACACTCTGAGTCAATACTTAGAGGCCACATCCTCCTTCCGTCAATCGGACTTCCTGTTTGTTCTTCTCCACGGGAATAAGAAAGGAACACGTGCATCTTCAAGAGCGGTGGCTGCATGGTTTGTCCAGGCTATACAATGGGCATATAGAGCAAAAGGCTTGGCTCCTCCAGAGGCGATTACGGCTCATTCTACCAGAAGCATTGCTACATCCTGGGCAGTTTCAAAACACGTTGCGCCTGATGTGATCTGCAAAGCAGCCGCTTGGTCATCTGTGAATACCTTTCTTACACATTACTGTGTTGAACCTGCTGCTTTATCTTCAGTTAACTTTGGCGTTCAAGTTTTGTCAGTTGACAGTGCCAATTAAAGTTTTTTCTTTGTTCAGCATCTTCCCACCCGGGAGTGTATAGCGAGTTATTTCCCGAACGTATGCTGCCATGGAGTCTGTCAGGAAAACGGAAAATTGATATCAAATACTTACCGTAATTTTCCTTTCCTGATGGACTCCATGGCAGCAGGAGTCCCCTCCCAATTCCTGAGTAGGCTAGTTACAGAACACTGATGCTGAAAGGGAGCAAAGATTTATGGGAGTGGGGTCCTATGAGATAGGAGAGGAGGCGGAGCCTACCCGAACGTATGCTGCCATGGAGTCCATCAGGAAAGGAAAATTACTGTAAGTATTTGATATAAATTTTCCGTTATTTTTTCAAAATAAACGCTCTATTTTTGTTTATAGCGCAAAAAGTAAAAATCGCACAGGTGATCAAATACCACCAAAAGAAAGCTCTGTTTGTGGGAAATAAAGGACGTAAATTTTGTTTGGGTACGGTGTCGCGCGGCCGCGTAATTGTCAGTTAAAGTCACACAGCGCCGAATCGCAAAAAGTGGCCTGGACGTAAGACAGCAAAATCCTCCGGTGGTAAAGTGGTTAATGCCTGTTTTAATGGGGTTTTTTTTAAGCTAAAATGGGATTTTGAATGGGAATACTGCACCGCAAACCACAAGCCAAGCATTTGACACAAGACTGTGACTTGGTCCTATTTACTTGAATGGTTCATGTTAAGCAGTGGTACTGCCTGCTGTAAGCAACCTGTTGCTTCAAGTTTGCCATGCTGTGACCGCAGCAGTGTGTATTTACTGCTTGCCATGTAAATTTACAGCTGGGCAGTCAGGGGGGGCAATAAAATTGCAGCTTAATAACCTATTTTTGCCACCCATAAAAATGAAGCCTTACAGCATCTTGAGAGGCCAAGAAACAATTATATTTAATGATCACAATGAACTGCAAATGGGGATGAGCTCCAGTGATGGTGTTCCTGCTTGGTCTTCTCTTGTTTCATTGCTGACCCATTACTGGGATAGATGACCTCACTAACCTGACTAAATTGGAAATCAGAAAGGAGATGTTTTCTGTATGTTGCAAGTGGACATTTTAATATTATTTTTCAGCCCACAAGGTTGGTTTTATGGTTCTTCTTTAAAAATTTACTGCCACAAATAAATGTTAAGGTTAAATTTTACTGCTAATGCCAGGTTAATTGAAGCATCCTGTCCTGTCATCTGTAACTTATTAATCTTCTGACTGTCATAAAGCCTTTGGGGTCAATTTACTAAGCTTTACCGCATGCGGTAAGGGTATCATGTTCCTCATTTGCAAAAATTATCGCATGCAGTAAATAAAGTCCAATTCATTAAAAAAATAAAGATTTTACGGTAAACAATGAGAAAAAAAAATTGACGGTAACTATCTCAAAAAACGTGCAGTAATCTGTTAAGTCCAAATCACAAACAAAACAGGAACTAAAAAAAGGTGCGATATTTAAAACCACCCTTTTGGTGGCGGTAACCAGTGAGGTACCAGAAAGCGGGGCCTATTTAAACCCACAGGAAGGAGTACTATTCCACCCACAAAAAGGGGTGCAATGCTACCCACAGAGAAGGGTCTAATTCCACCCACAGAAAGTTGACACTATTCCACCAGCAGTGGACACAAAAACTTCACGAGTACACAAGTATTTTTTTTTTTTTATTTTTTTTTTTAATTAAATCAAAAAGGCATGACGTGCAGTGCAAATTAAATACTAACATTGGCTGAAATTTAACATCAAGAACTTAAGAAAAAAAAAGTAAATGTTTACAAAAGTGCAACAGTGGAGTATGATTACATGCTATATATAACAGAGTGTGCATACTCAGAAACCCACTAAATCAGTGGTTCTCAACTCCGATCCTCGGGACCCACTAACAGGCCAGATTTTAAGTATTACTTTGGGGAGATGTGGGCTAGAATACTGCAATCACTGAGCAGCAAATGAGATCACCTGTGATGTAATTTAGTTATCTTGCAAACCTGGCCTGTTAGGCCCCTTTCACACATGCTGTCCGTTTTATCCGTTTTTCATCCATCCGTTGACGGATGAAAAATGGACATCAATGCATCTCTATGTAAAAACGGATGACAACTGTTGATCATCAGTTAACATCCGTTTTCATCCACTTCCGTCAATGTCCGTTTTTTTGAACGGATTAATGCCCTATTTTTCATCCGTCAAAAAAGCGGATCGGACGAAAAACGGATGACAATGGATGAAAAACTGATGTCAACTGATGACAACGGATGACAACGGATGAAAAACTGATGTCAACTGATGACAACGGATGACAACGGATGAAAAACTGATGTCAACTGATGACAACGGATGACAACGGATGAAAAACTGATGTCAACTGATGACAACGGATGACAACGGATGAAAAACTGATGTCAACTGATGACAACGGATGACAACGGATGAAAAACGGACGACAACGGATGAAAAACGGATGAAAAACGGATGAAAAACGGATAACAACTGACGAAAAACGGATGACAACTGACGAAAAACGGATGAAAAACAGATGAAAAACTGATACATTTGACGTGACTGAACTGATGAACTGAACGGACTGTATGTGTGAAAGGGGCCTTAGTGGGTCCTGAGGACAGGAGTTGAGAACCACTGCACTAAAGCATTTGATTTTGGTAGAGTGAAATATACCTGGTTGATCCTGCCTTCAGCTGTCCCTCCCATCTTCTCTGAGTTCCCACTGCAGGTTGAGATTGTGTAGACCAGCTGGTGTCCTCTACGGAGCATGCTCGATTCCAATTTTCTTCCAAAGCTCTTCATTTGCTCCTTTTTCTTATCTATGCATCCCGCATGACTATAGAGTCACACATGTGGGCCTATACACAGTAGTAAAATACACTCCCCTCCCTCCTTTTATATGTCCCCCTATTGCTAAATACTATGGGGGTGGGCTATACTGTAGTATGCTGATTGATTACATTCACTAAGAAATGTAGTTTTAATATAATTTAGTATTATAATTATTTAATTTAGTATTTCAATATATAATTATAATTTAGTATTAAACATATCAAATGTATTTTGCTAAGTAAAAAAAAGAGCCTTGGATGCAAATGCTGTCTGAACAAAATGAAAGCTAGTGTCAATTATCTCTGACTCCGCCTACACCGTATCACTGCACAAAAAATACCCTTTTGATGGTCAATAAAGACTGTTTTATTATGTTTATAAATTAACTTGAATTGTTTTTGTGAAACTTTTTTTTTTAGTCATGTGACTGGCACTGCACCAATTGAGGGGGGGGGGGGGGGCAGACACAGACACACACAGTAGAGAGCATACATCAGCAGAGTAATAGAAGCTCCTCCCAATAATCTTTCCCTACAGATGCCAAAGAGCAGAGAAAGATCATGTGACCACACAATAGCACTGTAGGAATAAGGTACTTAACCACTTAAGCCCCGGAAGATTTTACCCCCATTCCGACCAGGGGGTATTTTGCGATTCGGCACTGCGTGAATTTAACGCACAATTGCGCGGTCGTGCGACGCTGTACCTAAACGAATTTGACGTCCTTTTTTTCCCACAAACAGAGCTTTCTTTTGGTGGTATTTGATCACCTGTGCGATTTTTTGATCACGCGCTATAAACAAAAAAAGAGCGTCAATTTTGCAAAAATAGCAATATTTTTCACATTTTTTTATATGAAATTCCCCCAAAAAAAAAATGTAAAAATCAAAATTTTTAAAAATTTTCGGCCAATTTATTTTATGCTACCTATGTTTGGTAAAAAAAATCGCAAAAAGCGTATTTTGATTGGTTTGCGCAAAAGTTATCGCGTTTACTAACAAAGGGAAAGATTTTTGTCATTTTTGTTGTTTTTTTTTTAACGCGTAATGGCGGCGATTTGCGATTTTTTTTGCGGTACTGCGACATTGCGGCGGACAGATCGGACCCTTGACTGACATTTTTGACACTTTTGGGGTTACCAGTGACATTTCTACAGTAATCAGTGCTATACATATGCACTGTTACTGTAAAAATACACTGGTAGTGAAGGGGTTAACTTTATTTGGAAGGGAGGGGCTGTGTGTGTCCCTAGGGGCGTGGTTTCTACTGTGATTGGCTGTGGCTCTAGCTGTAAGGACACTGATCAACGGATCTACATACCAGATCCGTTTTATCAGTGTCTTTGCAGCGAGGAGAATGACAGGCAGTTTGTTTACACAAGCTGCCTGACATTCTCCCTCTCCCCCGCCGATCGCCGAGTGACCGGCGGACATCGGGTCCGCTGGTCACACGCGCGGGGGGGCCCGTGACCACGCGGGAGCGGGAGCGCGCCCCGGGGGGCGCGCGCTCGCTCCCTAGACCCTCACAAGCAAGCAACGTAGCCCTACGTTAGTTTGCCTGTGAGGGGCTGACCGCCGACGTAGATAGTCGTGCGGCGGTCGGCAAGTGGTTAAAAGAGGTTGAAATTAAAAAAAAAAAAAAAAAAAAAACAATAGCACGATTTAAATGATTTATGTGAATGAATTATGGCAAATTGATACTTCTCTGTTTAGTATCACTTTAATTGCTTCCAGAAAAACTGATAAAACCAGCTAAAGCAGTCAAGCTTTTTAAGGCACATTCAAAGTGTACTTTGCAGTTCAATTGGTAAAGTTAGTAGTGAGTTGCATATGCACCCATATTTAACAACTTCAGTACAGGGCACTTTCACCCCCTTCCTGCCTCGGCAAATTTTCATCTTTCAGTGCTGTCGCATTTTGAATGACAATTGCGCGGTCATGCAGTGCTGTACCCAAATAAAACTATCATTTTTTTTAGACAGATAGAGCTTTCTTTTGATGGTATTTAATCATTACTGCAATTTTTATTTTAAATGAAAAAAGACCACACATTTTGAAAAAAAAAAAGTTTTGTAAATAAGTAATTTTTCTCCTTCACTGATGTGCGCTGATGAGGCTGCACTGATGGGCACTGATAGGCTGTACTGATGGGCACTAATGAGGTGGAACTGATAAGAAGGCACTAATATGCAGCACTAAAGGACACTGATAGGCGGCACTGATGGGCACTGATAGGTGGCACTTATGGGCGCTGATAGCCAGCATGGATAGGTGGCACTGATGGGCAGCACTGATGAGCAGGCACTGATGGGCACTGAAAGGAAGCACTGACTGGCATCACTGATGGGCACTGATTGGCATCACTGCTGGGCACTGACTGGCATCACTGCTGAGCACTCTTGGGGCAGCACTGACAATCAGGGCAGTGATGATCAGTGCCCTGATCACCTGTGCAGGTTTCCCCTGTGGGAAAATGTCATTGATCGGCTCTACTTTCCACTCACACTGTCATTGTGAGGGGAGGAAAGCCGGTAACTGGCATTTCCTTGTTTACATGTGATCAGCTGTAATTAGACACAGTTGATCACATGGGTAAAGAGCCTCATCATCAGCTCTTTACCGAGATTGGGGATGCGCTGTGTCCCAAGGATACAGCATGCTGTTGATTGCCTTGCTGCATGACCCTGCGGGCACGCAAGCATGTCGAAAGTGGGACAATGTCATATGACATCGTCCCAGAAAGAGAGAGTCACCATGCCACCGTCATTTGTCTATACAGCAGGCAGGAGGTGGTTAAAACACTTACATACACTAGGTAACCTTAAAGAGTAACTCCACTTTTGTTGAGAAAAAAACATTCCCCTCTGGGTAATCTCTGTACATTACAAGGATTCTAAAAAACTTTGTTGCTGAGTCCTACCTTTTGTTTTTCTGAAGAAATCCCTGTGTGTTGTTCTGTGTCCATGTGGAAAGTGAATCTAATAGGCGTGGTTTCATAATTTTTGGGCCCAATGCATATATGATAGCCCTCCTCTCCACCTCATCCAATCAGAGAACGCATTGTATTCCATGAAAGTGTAGTTACCCTTTAAAGCTGAACTCTAGAGGTAATATATTTTTGCATACCTACCAGAGTTGTATAAAGTACTCAAAACCCATACTTGAGTAAAAGTACAAGTGCTCGATCAAAAAGTGACTTGAGTAGAAGTGAAAGTGCTCGATCAAAAACTGACTTGAGTAGAAGTGGAAGTGCTCGATCAAAAACTGACTTGAGTAGAAGTACTAAAGTATTCAACATTTTTTGTACTTAAGTATTGCAAGTAGTTTTTTTAAAAATTTTGCTACTCAAGTACTGAAAGTAAAAGTACCAATAGTTTTGAAAAAAAATTTGCTACTCAAGTACTGAAAGTAAAAGTACAAGTACTGTGTTATGTAGTTACTAAAGAAAGAAGTCAAACGTTTGAACATCATATTGTTTTTTAATATTTCAAATGCAGCTTTTATTTATACATACAGTAGCATTTATTTTCGTATGCGCTGATAATACACATGTTTTGAGCTTCATGAAACCTGTCATTTACTGTTCTGGCAGTGGTAATTTTTATAATAGCAACGAGTAACTATGCAGCACAAAAAAAAAAATATCGGAGTAGAAGTATTGAAATCATCGAAAAAATGTAGTGAAGTAAAAGTGGAAGTAGGAGAAAAAAATTCTACTCTAGGAAAGTACAGATACCGCCTTTTGGTACTTAAGTACAGTAGTGAAGTAGTTCTACTTATTTACTATACATCTCTGATACCTAGTTTGGCCCAGCTTGGCCCAATGCATATATGATACCTGATTGACCTCAGACCTGAGTTACTTTGATGATGGCCGAGATCTTCCAGGTGCTTTGCAAGCAGCTGCCCTGGCTTCTGCATAGTAATCACAGTGGATCTTTTGCTCAGCATGGCCACCATTCAGAGAACATTTTTCTCATTGATATCACCGCCCTCCCTATCCACCTCATACAATCAGAGAACGCTTTGCATTCATTGAGGAAATTGCTATTTAAGGGACCCCCTGTGGTTACTATGCAGAAGGACAACTGCCTGGCATGGCACCCAGAAGATTGCAGCCCTCTCTGTAGTAGTTTGGGCTACTACAGTGATTTACAGCTTCCACAGAGACTGCTTAGGGATGGCATATGCATAATTACATTGGGCCAAGCTGGCTCAGTGTAAACAAAATATCACCCCTGGGGTTCACCTTCAACCAAACATTAGGCGCCAGTGGGGGACTCCAGAAGAGGAGGTAGGGGACAACTCGGTGCAATACCATTGCACAGCGCAGGTAATTATAAATATCTTCTTTATTTTAGCTGAAAAAGAGGTTTACAATCACTTTAAGTTATGTAATCTTTACTGTCCTTCACAAACAATATGTTCTCTTAATGGTCAATTACTAATATAACTTTGAAGATAAAATTATAGATGCATCTCCTTTGTCTCCTGAGGAAACAGATTGGTAGTCTGTGAAATGTGTTAAGAGCTACCCTTAGGCCCCTTTCACACGGGCTTTCCGATCAGTTCTGCCTGTCCGTTTTTTCAGGCGGACCTGATCAGATGCTCTATGTACCTCTATGGGGCAGCAGATGTCAGTGGTAACATGTCCGTTGACACCCGATTCTATCTGATCCGATGTGATCCGTGAAATCCAGATGAATGGAAACCCTATTTTCCATCTGTCTGGAGGATCAGATAAAAAGACAGGCAGTCCGTTTTCATCCGATCTCCCATAGAGGAGAGCGGGGCTCAGACAGCTCCGCCTTTGCAAAGTAGGCGGAGACGGAGCTGTCATCTGCCTGCCTAGCGGGGATCGGCGGATCAATCCCCGCTTAGCAAAACGGAGTCTGCCAGGCAGAAAGCCCATGTGAAAGGAATCTTATCCTGCTACTGAATCAACACCAGTGTATTTAATATATTGAAATCTGTATACCAATCTGGTTTTGATATTTTTTTGTAATTTTATTTTTTACAATTTTACCAGTTACTTTGTAATAAATAGGAAATACATGGTGTGTTGTATAGCTTTATGTGGAGTTGTGTCGATTTAGCACGCTAATGCCTCGTACACACGTTCAGATAATCGTACAAAAAAAACGCTTTCGACTTGATCGCGTGATAATCTGATCGTTAGTACACAGCTTTCGACAGCCGATCAATGACATTTCATTCAACAAAACCTGAAGGGACAAACACGAAAACGTCTGTCGTACAATAGCCTAGCGAACGGCAATCGTTTAATCAGTACAGTATGCGTCCGCTAAAATTCAACAGACAAAGACCATGCATGATCGGAAACACGAAAATAACACGGAAAAAGCCTGGCTGCCATTGTTTTTGTTTTGCACTATCCGATACATAGCTATGCAACCAGGAAATCGTACGACAAAAATCATACAGGTAGTACGTTACTATTTTTTTATGCATTTTAAATTATGTGGTACTTGATTGTACTTTTTATTTCTTTGTAAAGCCACGAGGTTGATCTCACCATAAGCCCGATCTCTGAGTGATGTCGATGTGCAGTGTCTGCGGGCATGTGATGCACATTTAACTACCGATATATGTTGTTTTTGGCATTAGTAGCCAGATGCGGATGTCTGGATTTGCCTTTTGGGTGTCACGGATTCCGCTTCCTGTACTGCTTTGCCTGGATTGGATTAACTGTTTTGCTCCTCCCATCTGGTCTGGGTATCGGATGTCACTCACTGTCTATGGTCTGATGCTTCCTACATATTTCGGGAAGTGACGCTTGTGATGAGGTCACCTCTGGTATGATACGGAGGCTTGGGCCGCACGCCGGCGCCATCTTGGATGACGAGACGGTAGCACAGGTGTGATCAACTTCCTGGCTGGTTCACTATATATATTTTGTATGATTATGGTATATATACACTTGGCAAATTTCCTATGATTATATCCGTTTGGATGAATTGCATCAGATTTCTTACATTGCCATCTCTCTACCTATATGCGCTGTTTACAAGTATTATGCAACAAAATGCGAACGATAAGTCGTACGATTATCTGAACGTGTGTACGAGGCATAAGACTCCTGCCTTGCTATATGTCTTTGTTCTTCAGATCTAAGTGGGACGTGGTGAAAACGATAATCCAGCACAATCTCTTGCACAGTGCTTTTATGAAAAAGAAAAAAGGTTTTGGCTTTGCTTTAAACAACAAACACATTTATCTACTAGGAAAAGGCAAAACATTTTATTAATTTCCTGTTGTATGTGCGGCCTGGTGTCACCTTGCAAGCCACAGACAAAATATAATGTAACACAAGTTCTATATTGTAAGCATTAAATGAAATTTATTTTTCATCAGCTAAGCTACAGGAAATTTTTGTTTTTTCTAGCAGGTAAAAGCAAGGTTCACCGCTAGCCCATTTTTGCAACTGAAACCCATTGCATTGACACAATACAGATGAGTTACTCTTATCATGGCTTAAAAAGAATGTGTATAAGGAAACAGATTTCTAAGAAGTATTTTTAAGCACAGATTTCTTAGAACCCATTCACACTGCCGCGACTTGTCAGGCGACTTGTCAGCCTGACAAGTCGCAGTATGTCGGGGTCCATTGAGTAGTACAGGAACGGTTCTAATAGGAGCGACACAAGTCGCTCCGACTTAGAAAAAGGGTCCTGTACTACTTTGGGGCGACCTCGGAGCGACTTGCATAGACTTCCATTATGTGAAGTCCCTTCGGCACATCGGTGCACGCGACTTCACAGGTCGCCCCCCAAAGTCGTGCCGCTTCAGTGTGAACCGGCACTTACACACAAATACAGTAAAACCTTGGATTGCGAGCATAATTCGTTACGGAAACATGCTTGTAATCCAAAGCACTCTTATATCAAAGCGAATTTTCCCATAAGAAATAATGGAAACTCAGATGATTCGTTCCACAACCATTATTCATAAATCCTTCAGTTTATAGTCCAAATAAAAAGATTATAGCATTGCGATAGGTTATAATACCATAAAATGTCCATCCACAAATAGCCGCTTCCACAAGGGGATTAGAAGCAAAATCCAGCAGGAGCTACAGAGTATCAAAGAGAAGAGAGGTGCCTCTAAGTGTAGCAGTATGGTTCCATTTAATGAAGGTACAACATTTAGCAACTCACATGGTTGATGAATAAAACAGGCACATCTAAGTATGCAGGCATCCGGGGTAAAGCTGTCCACATAGACTATCTTCTGCACCACCGGCTTCCAGTCTGTAATCCTGACCGGGAAGACCCCTACAGTAAAGCGATCTGAAAGCGAGGAGCAGCATGGAAGGGATGACGTAGATGGTGGTGCGGACAGTCTATGTGGACAGCTTTAGCCTGGATGCCTGCATACTTAGATGTGCCTGTTCCAATCATCAACCATGTGAGTTGCTAAATGTTGTACCTTCATTAAATTTAACCATATTGCTACACTTTTATACTCAGCTGTGACTTGAGGCTACTTGTATATCAAGACATCGCTTGTATATCAAGTCAAAATTTATTTGAAAATTTTGCTTGTCTTGCAAAGCGCTCTTAAACCAAGTTACTCTCAAACCAAGGTTTTACTGTATATACAAATATAGATAATGAGGTATTACTGTCTTCACAATTAAAAGCAGTATTATTATATTGCAGCTTACCTATTCTTAGATGTGACTGCTGTGTTTTTTTCCTTTTTTAGGCTTTCTTTCTTCTATTTTCATGTGATGATCCAGCCAGCAAGTCTGCTATTTTTCAGAAGCTTAAGCTCTCTAGCAGAATGTATCAGTTTACATGGATGAGATAATCCATTTACCACTGGCAGGGGTGATTAAAATAATCAGCTTCTATTTATTTATGTAAACTTTTGTGGTTGATTTCCTAAAACTGGGGGGTTCCAAAATCTGGTGCAGCTGTGCATGGCAACCAATCAGCTTCTAACTTCAGCTTGCGGATTGGTTTTTATGCAGAGCTGCACCAGATTTTGCACTCTCCAGTTTTAGTAAATCAACCCCTTTAACCTGTTTGCTGTAATTGATTTTAAAGTGTGCGCTGGAGTTTGGCTTCAATTTATTGTATTTAAATTGGCTAAAGCCTGGTACACACATCAGTAAAAAAAAATAGACAGCTCAGATCGGAGCCGCTGTACTAACAATCGGATCTCCCCCGCTGAGCAATAGTGTTCTGACAGGGGGATGGCCCCCCATCAGAACATTCCAGTCAGCGCTCTCAGCCAATGGTTGAAAGCCCTGATTCCAGTCAGCTGCTGGTTTTTCAGCATGCACATAAGACAGAAGCCGGCAAAACGGTTTTAATTGAACTGACCGATGTCGCCCGTGTGTACTAAGTTTAATACATTTAACACTCCCATCGCCCCAGACTGAAAATGCTGCTGTCCAAAGGTGTCCCCTGTACTCCTTAATCCAGAGTGGGGGCACTCTAATACAGGAGGTGTGTTACTGGCCAGATCACCAGGAAAAAAACAGAAAGAAAATGAATTCGGCAACCACATCTAATTATTGGTTAACGGCAATATATTCTATTTGTGGTTTTAGGTTTAAACACACCTGGCATGTAAAAAATTCAACATTTACATAGAAAATATAGTAACTGAGATATTATTTCTCAACAAAGGTATGTTATATTTGATTTAGCACAGCCATTCTCTACCAGGGTTCCTGCAAAGGTTGCTAGGGGCTCCATGGCTAATTGACCTCCCATTTGATGAGGCTTGCATAGTTTCAGGGCCAACTCCACTTGGCAGAGCCAGCTGCATGACACCAATGATCTTTTCAGCTGTCTGTAAGGGGGCTTTCTTCCCATTAGCTAACAGGGGATCCTCCATGGTAAAAAAAAATGAGAAAGACTGATTTAGCATGACAGTTGTTTACAAGTTTAACCTAATAATGCTTTCAGGGCACATTCGCATGAAGGATGTAGTCTCATAAAGAACGACAAAGCAGCAGTCTTTCCAGTCCATACAAATGACAAAGCTTTAAAGACACTTGTCAAACGTGTCAAGGATCTATATGGCCACTGGGCTCTAATAATCAACATGCAACAATTAGCACATCTTCCCATCACTTGGCCAGCTGAATTTTTGTACAACTATTTACAGAAATAGGTAACATTCCTTAGGACATGGTAATTCCACGTTTCTTAATCATAACAGAGAGTGTACTTAGGGCTTCCTGTAGTCCATCACCAGACATGGCAGAACATCCAAATATTTCCCAGGCATGTCCAGTCCACTTATCCAGCTCCAATTCCATTGCCAGGTCAGATGGTTGTTTTGTATCTTGCAGATCTTGCTTGTTGGCAAGTATAATAAATGGCACACCTTCCATGTCAATCTCTCCTAAGATCGTATGCAAAAGTTGTTTGGCATCCGCGTGTCTTTCACCATCCTTGCAGTCCACCACAAACATCATACCTTGTGTATTTGCAAAATAATGCTTGTAGAAAGGCCATGTTTCAGGATTTAAGCTAACATCCCACACAGTAAAAGAAACTCCATTGATAGGGTCCAGAGTCTCTACGTTGAATCCAGCAGTTGAGATGGTGGCGACTTTCTCCTTTAGCTTTAGTTGATAAAGGGTGGTGGTTTTGCCAGAGTGATCAAGACCGAGGAGGAGAACACGAGCCCTCACTGGGTACCATGCAGAAAGGCATATCTTCACCTTGCTAATCAGACTGCCCATGATTGAATCCAATAAACCTGGCACAAACAGCAGACAAAATATTATATTTCCTGGTTTAGGAAAATGAATGAATTATCCTGTTGATGTGTGGTATAATGTGCAGTATCACCTCTCAGACAAATGAACTGAAGCACAGCCCACAATGATCTGAATGGCAGTATTGTGTTCCTTTTGCGCAACTCCTTGCCCTTTTGAACATTACAATGTTGTTTTGCTGGTTTATAGCTTTGCATGCACTTCCTATTGGTTGCTATTCTTCATTGTATTTCTGGAATTGTCTGAAGCTCAGGTTTCAGAAGATTACTTTATTCCAAGCTACATTGCATGCTTGTATGAGTGTTTTAGCTTGTGTAAAAAATGTTGTAGGTTTCCGGGTATTGACATTTTTAGACATTTTGTATGATATCATTGTTACAGTTTAACAAAAGGTTTGTATACAATGTGATTTAAAGGTGTTATTCATCCCACCATGGAGCCCCGGTTCACACTACTGCGTGTGCGGGGTTCGCATGTCATGTCGGAGCGCACTGCTCCGACATGACATGCGATCAGCTGTGCGGTGCGAGTTTAGCCATACAGTTTGTATGGCTAAATTCGCATCGCACCCGCAGCAAACACGCACAGGAGGCATTTTTGCTGCCGCATCAGGATCGGATCGCACAGCGGTTCACACTTGTGCGATCCGATCCTGTGCGAACTGCACGATTGCACTGCGATATGCGATCAAACTGGGGGTGTCGTTAAGATTACATTGACACCCCCAGCGGATCGCATATGGCAGTTTGAACTGCCGGGGGTGCGTGTGCGATGCGGGAACAGGCTGCGAATTCGCAGCCTTCCCGCATCGCATCAGTGTGAACCGAGCCGGAAACATGAAAATAATAACTGTACAGTGATATTAAAGGCTTTCTTTTTTTTTTTTTCTTTTTTTTTATAACAAACATGTTATACTTACCATCTCTGAGCAGTGGTTTTACCCAGAGCAGCCCTGATCCTCCTCTTCTCAAGATCCCGCTGATGCTTCTGCCCCCCCCCCTTCTGCCAAGTGCACCCAGGGCAAGCAGCTTGCAACAGGGGCACCCAAGCAGGCTTGATACTGAGCCGCAGCTTTGCGTATACATTCACACACAGAGCTGCGGCTCGGCCTCTCTCCTCATTGGCTCATTTGCTGTGATCGACAGCAGCGGGAGCCAATGGCTCCCGCTGCTGTCTCAGCTAATGAGGAGGGAGAGTCCCCAGAGAGCCGAGGCTCTCGAGCACAGTGCTGGAGAAAGATCTGGCTTAGGTAAGTATTAGGGAGTCAAAAAGCAATAATTCTCCTGTGCTCAGATGGTATGTAACAAAGGATAACTAATCTTGTGTGGTCTCAATAGGCACCACTTAAGGTCTTGCTGCCCCCTCAGGACCAAGGGTATCCAAATACACTGAAAAACAACAACAAAAGAGGGGCGCACCGACCTTGTGCATTACCACTAAAAAGTAGGGATGCACCAAAATGAAAATTCTGGGCCGAAACCGAAAATGCAGGATGCCCTTGGCCGAAAAACCAAAACCGAAACCGAAAATGACTTTTTCTCCCAAATAATTTTAAAATAGATAGAAGAGGGGCATACACCAAAAACAGGCAGCGACGTACACCTGTCGATGCCACCCTGTCACAGTATATGTACTGTGATGGGTTGGCAAGAGGTTAATTTAATTGCCAATGATATTTGTATTATGCAGCATGAGAGGGTTAATGTATTGTCACTGCTGGTCACTGATGCATTAGTGACCGACCAGTGGCAGTTAATTAACGCCTTTGTGCTGCATTAGTGCAACCAGTATCAGTGTTAATTAACACTGGTTGCACTGATACTGGTTGCACTAATGCAGCACAAAGGGGTTAATTAACTGCCACTGGTCGGTCACTAATGCATCAGTGACCAGCAGTGGCAATACATTAACCCCCTCATGCTGCATAATACTAATACCATTGGTAAGCTCGCCTCAGCTCCCCCCCCCCCCCCCTGCCTCAGCGTTCCTCCCCATCCCAAGGATGCGATTTCCTTACTCTCACTCTGCTCCTCCGATCACTGTCCTTCCTTTCAAAAGTCCCGCCTCTGGCTGGCGGTCCGCCTCCCTGTGATGTCACTACTGCTACTACGATCTGTGCAATTGTGCATGAATGAAGTGATAGCTAATAGCTATAACTATGTGAGAGCTTCACTTCACTTCCCTGTCAGAGGAGATACCCGCATGACAGGTAAGTGAAGTGCTCACATAGTTATAGCTATTAGCGGTCGCTCGCCCACCCTCCCGCCCTCAGTTCATTCATACACATAGTCCCGCTGACAGGGAAGTGAAGTGAAGTGAAGCGCTCACATAGTTACAGCTATTAGCGGCCGCTCGCCCGCCCTCCTGCCCGGTGTCAGGTCAGTTCAGTTCATTCATACACAGATCGTAGTAGGGACATCATTGAGAGGCGGGCGGCCGGCCAGAGGCGGGACTTCTCAAACCTGCGCTGCGGCCATTCATTTCGGCATTTTTAACCCATTTTCGGCCAAAATGGGATAGGCTCATTTTTGGCCAAAAATTTCGGTGGCCGAAATTTCGGTGCATCCCTACTAAAAAGGTTTATTAAAATTCAAAAGCAACATACATTGTAGTCACAAACAAATGATGATTAAACGCATGTAAAAACAATGGAACCAATCGTCTCCAAAGTAGCCAGGGTACTCCTATGGTGCTGGATGAGGTGCTGGTGTCCGCATTAGTCTGACTTTACTGATGCATTTTGAGGGAGGACCCTCTTCCTCAGAGCCAAAAAGTGCCACTGCTATTAGGGAGGGCTGGGGGGCAGCTGCACAGAGGAGGTTTTTTACCTTCATGCAAAGAATGCATGAAGGTAAAAAAACCTTGAGCCTTTACAACCACTTTAAATCTTTAGGCTGCGTTTACACCTTGGAGTTTTGAACCGCGGACAGAAATCCTCTGCTAAAAAGACAAATCACACAGCGCAAATTTTAGAGCCTATTCATTTTAATGGCACCTAAAAATGCAGTGCAGTACTGTTGCAATTGTCACACGCTAAATTGCATTGCTTAAGTGGCTGCATTACTTTAATACAGGTTTTCGTTGCACCAATCTGTATAAATTTTTGCCTCCGCCCCGCTCTGCTAAAAGGACAAATCAAACAGTGCAAATTTTAGATCCCATTCATTTTAATGGCACCTAAAAACGCACGAAACTGCTGCAATTGTCACGTGGTAAATTGCGTTGCTAATGTTGCTGAACGGATGGCTTCTTTGCTTTGCAGGGTCACCTGGAGCCACACTGAAATGCGTGCTCCTGGCCGGGACAGAATCTTCCTACACCACTTGCTGCCATGCTGGCGGGACGCATGACTTAATTTACACAGCTCCCTCCTCCAGTAATGTGATGTTCTTGTAGCTCTGTCACCACAAGGCTGACATCTTTTTCTGGTCTTCTTTTAGATCCATACTTTTCACCACTTCCCGACCACCCGCCGCCTTTTTACTGCGGCAGGGTGGCTCTGCTGTGCAAACCGATGTAGGTCTACATCGGTCGCGCGTGGGAAGCTAGGGGCGTGCTCCCGCCCCCACACCGCAGCAAGCATGGAAGCCGATGCACGGGTCAGGCGGCTCTGATTGTTGTGAACACAGCTGACCGTTCTTCTCCCTGCAATGACCATAGAGCCCATGTGATCCTTCTATATAGGATAACATGTCTCTATGGTCATTTCAGAAGCCACACCCCTCCACAGTTAGAATCAATCCCCTAGGCTTACATTTAACCCCTTGATCACCCACAAGGTTAACCCCTTCCCTGCCAGTGTCATTATTACATTAACAGTGCATATTTTTAGCACTGATTACTGTAGTAATGTCACTGGTACCCCCAAAAATGTCAGTTAGGGGTCTGATCTGTCCGCCCCAATGTCGCAGTCCTGCGAAAAATCACAGATCGCCGCCATTACTAGTAAAAAAAAAAAAGAAAAACAATAAAAATGACATAAATCTTTACCGTAGGTAGTAGACGCGATAGCTTTTGCGCAAACCAATCAAAATACGCTTATTACGATTTTCTTTACCAAAAAAATGTAGCAGAATACAAATTGGCCTAAAATGTTAAAAAATTTTGATTTTTAATTTTTTTTTTTTTTTTTGAGAATGTTATATAGCAAAATGTGAAACATATTGTTTTTTTTTTTTTTTTTTCAAAATTGTCGCTTTTTTTTGTTTATAGCTCAAAAATTAAAAATCGCACAGGTGATCAAATACCACTAAAAGAAAGCTCTATTTGTGGGAAAAAAGGACGTCAATTTTATTTGGGTACAGCGTCGCACGACTGCGTAATTGTCCGTTACAGGGGGGAAATCCTTCCGGTCTTAAAGTGGTTAAGCCATCCTAAATGGCCTGCCAGAGATGATGTAATGCCCATACAGTAAATGCTCAAGGGGGTTGCTTCATCCAGGCACTCACAGCATGCCAAAATTGTACAATGTGCTATGCATGTGCAGGCAAGAGCAGAGCATTTATGGCAAAAGAAAACTACAGAGCCTCTTCAGCCATAGGTGCTTACCTGTTAACAATTTAGAAAAAACTAACTTATGCTCTGCTTTAAATAAACTGCAGAATTAAAAATAGAAATCTTGGCCAAAGCTTGAAAAACAAGAAACATAAATCTCCAGTATCACCTGGCTACTCCGTTTGATCAATGAAAGCAAACAGGTTTAGCCAGATGCACATGCAGAGGAATGTGGATTACTTTCAAGTTGAACTACAGAAAAAACATAATTTCAGAATCTTAATAATCCTATTTACATAAGAGTTTGATTTTGCAGCTAGGACATTTGCCACGACGACCCGTAATTTAAAATAGTTGTAAAAAAGGTAAAGTTTTTTTTTTTTATTTTTTTTTTACAGTATCTTAACCACTTTAGCTTCGGAAGCTTTCACCCCCTTAATGACCAGGCCTTTTTTTGCGATTGGGCACTGCGTTATTTTAACTAACAATTGCGCGATCGTGCAACGCTGTACCCAAATACAATCCAAGTCCTTTTTTTCCCACAAATAGAGCTTTTTTGATTGGTATTTGATCACCTCTGCGGTTTTTAGATTTTGCGCTAAAAAGAGTGACAATTTTTTAATTTTTTTAAAAAAACAATATTTTTCACTTTCTGCTATAAACATTCCCAATAAAAAAAAATTAAAAAAATCTAACTTTTTTATCAGTTTAGGCCAATTTGTATTCTGCTACATATTTTTAAAAAAAAAAATCCCAAAAAAGCGTATTTTAATTGGTTTGCGCAAAAGTTATAGTGTTTACAAACTATGAAATAGATATTTTATTTTTTGTTTTTATTAGTAAAGACGGCGATTAGCGATTTTTAACAGGACTGCGACATTGTGGCGGACAGATTGGACCCCTAACTGACATTTTTGACACTTTTTGGGGACCAGTGACATTAATACAGTAATCAATGATAAAAAAAATATGCACTGTTACTGTATAAATGACACTGGCAGGGAAGGGGTTAATACTGGGGGTGATCAAGGGGTTAAATACTTGCTAACTATGGGGGAGGGGGGGGCTCTGTGAAAGGCACACAGAGATCGGTGTTTCAGCTTAGCTGAGACACACGATCTCACTGTGCTTGTCTGACAGGAGAGCTGCCTGCTTTGTTTACATAGGCAGGCGGCTCTCCTGTCAGTTTCCCCGAAGACCGCAAGAGGCCAGCGGCGATCGAGCCCCCTCCTCCCGCGGTCTGGCTCTTGCTGTGTCTAATCACAGCGGAAGCGCAGCCCCAATGGCGTGGGCGCGCCGCCGAAACCACGTGCACATAATCACGTACGTGTATGTGATTATGCGCAGCCGAAACGCCCTGCCGCAGTAAATCTGTGTGGGGCGGTCGCCAAGTGGTTAATGCATTCTCTGCATTAGGGTAAAAACCTCCTTTTAATAGTTACATAGTTAGTCAGGTTGAAAAAAGACACAAATCCATCTGGCTCAACTGGCTAAAAACAAAAAACAATAGAGAAAACACAACCATACAAAACCCTATACACAATCCTATACCCAGAGTTTTTCCAGAGGAAGGCGAAAAACCCCAGAAAAGCATGATCCAATTTGCGACAGCAGGGGTAAAAATTCCTTCCTGATCCCCCGAGAGGCAATCTGATATTCCCTGGATTAACTTTACCTATAAATCTAGTGAGCTTGCCAAAACCACCTCTGGAGGGAGCCTATTCCACATTTTTACAGCCCTTACTGTGAAGAAACCTTTCCATATTCGGAGACAAAATCTCTTTTCCTCTAGACATAAAGAATGTCCCCTTGCCCTCTGTGATGACCCAAAAGTGAATAACTCAACACCAAGTTCACTTTATGGACCCCTTATGTATTTATGTTGATCATATCCCCCCTTAATCTCCTCTTCTCAAGAGAGAATAAATTCAGTTCCTCTAATCTTTCCCCATAGCTAAGTTTCTCCATGCCTCTTATCAGTTTGGTTGCCCTTCTCTGTACTTTCTCCAGTTCCCTGACATCCTCTTTGAGAACTGGTGCCCAAAACTGAACTGCATATTCCAGATGAGGTCTTACTAATGATTTGTACAGGGGCAAAATTATATCTCGCTCTCTGGAGTCCATGCCTCTGTTAATACAAGACAGGACTTTGCTTGCTTTGGAAACAGCAGCTTGGTATTGCATGCTATTATTAAGCTTATGATCTACCAGAACACCCAGATCCTTCTCCGCTATGGATTCCCCCAGTTCTACTCCGCCTAGTATGTATGATGCATGCATATTCTTAGCCCCCCAAGTGCATAACTTTAAATTTATCAACATTAAACCTCATTTTCCACATAGTCGCCCAATGAAACAGTGTATTGAGGTTGGCTTGTAAGTTGGAGACATCCTGTAAGGAAGTAATTCCACTGCATAGCTTGGTGTTTCACCTGAGCCCAATCTCCATCCAGCGCTGTGCACATCTGCAGCAGCTCTTCTCCCCTCTCCTCTCACGGGCTTGGCTGAGAGCAGTGGGAGCCGTTGTCACCAGATCTTTCTGCCCAGACAGTCTGAATGTTGAAAGAACAAAACAAAGGGCGCACCAGCCTTGAGCGTTATCGTTAAACACCATTTATCGATGAAATAAAAACAAATTTTATACTCATAATTTATGGCCCAGGGTTGGAGACCCCTGCATTAGCCAGCTCTTGTTAGGACATGCGGCCCACACACTTCTTATCTCGGGAAGAAACCATGCAGATTCAAAGGCTAACAGGTTTCAAGAGGAGCCCCTTTCCTTAGGGCCGGACTCTCTTCAAAAAGCATATGTAGACCTGCATGGTTTCTTCCCGGGATAAGTTAGTGCAGTGGATTTGGCAATTTAATTTCTGAATCCCATTGATGATTGTTTTGCTAATATTATGATACTGTGATTGGCCCATATGGCACCTATCATGTGATTGGGTGTAGCCAGTCACAGATCACTATAGTAGGTAAGCTGTCATGAATGAAAGTCATTTATGATAGCATAGCTAAAATGATTACTTATAACAGTGATCATCACTGTTATAAGCAATAATAGTGTAAAAAAAAATCTCTGATCACCGCCTACCCCCCTACCTTAGAGTAGTATAGTGTCACTATGGGGACACTGAACTACTCTGATGACAGGATATAAAAAACAATATTAAAAATAAGAGAAAATATGTTAGTAAAAGAAAACAGTTTAAAAAACTGTAATAAAAAATTGATTTTATTTACTTTTTTATTTTTTATATGCCACCTTCCCGCCTGGCCTATAGCAGAATGATGGCTGTGCGTCAAATGACGTCCTCCCAGAAAGCGCTCCTCACACACAGCGGCACAATCTGTCACCGGCTGTGCCCACCGGACACAGCTGATGACTGTCAGTGTACAGCCTTGCTGCAGGTACCATGTGACCGCTGTGACTAATCACAGCAGGTCACATGACAATTGTAAACAATGGATGACTTTGTTTTATGCCATCCATTGTGTACAATTGTGTTGCTAGCTGTCAAGCTGGTCAATGTGATCACATGGTACAGACAGGGACAATCACAGCCCATCTGTACCATGTGATTAGCTTTGACTAATCACAGCTAATCACAATAAAACAAACAAAATAAATCAGTTTCATTCAGTAAAATGCTTGCTTATAGCAATGTAATTCACTAGTTCATAATGTGTAAAAAAAAAAAAAAAAGAAATAATCCTGATCACTTCCCCAGAGTAGTACAATGTTAACATTATATTGCTCTGGTCACAGTGTTTTGAAAAAAATCATAAAAAAAGAAAAATAAATTAATAAAAAACTTAAAAAAAACCCATTAAAATACCTTTGACTGTCTACTTTCCAAAAAGGAGTAATTTGGGGGGATTTGTACTGTCTTCGCATTTTAGGGCCTCATGAAATGAGACAGGCCATCAGTACATCAGGATTTATTAATTTTCAGATATATACCATAGTTTGTAGACTCTATAACTTTCCTATAGACTAAAAAATATACACTGATTTTGGTTATTTTCACCAAAGAACTGAAGCAGAACACATTTTGGCCTAAATTTAAGAAGAACAAATATTTATTTGTAAAATTTTATAACAAAAACGAAGAAAACACATTTTTTTTCCAAAGTTTTCAGTCTTTTTTACCGTAATTTAGCAAAAATTAAAAGACACAGTGGTGATTAAATACCATCTAAAAGAAATCTCTAGTTGTGTGAACAAAATTATAAAAATTTAGTTTGGGTACAGAGTTGCATGATCGTGCAATTGTCCTTCAACGTGTGACAGCGCTGAAAGCTGAAAATTGGCCTGGGCAGGAAGGATGTAAAAGTGCCCGGTATTGAAGTGGATACTGTTACCAATCAGCATTGCTGATCACCGCCATACCAGTCATATGATGACGCTATACTGCACTGGTGACAGTATGTAAAAAAAAATGTCAGTTTCCAAAATATTGTGATAAATTACAACTTCAAAAAACTGCTCAAGGCCTTTTACTCAATACTTTAGACTGTCTACTTTCTAAAAAGAGGTGATTTGTATTGTCCTGGCATTTTAGGGCCTCTAAGAAATGAGATGGAGAGGCAGTCAGTACATCAGGATTTATCAATTTTCAAATATATATATACCATAGTTTGTAGAAGCTGTTACTTTTACACAGGCTAAATAATATACAGTATACCGATTTGGGTTATTTTAAGAAATGCAGCAGAACGTATTTTTTATCCTAAATTTATGAAGAAAGATTATTTGTTTGAAAATTTTTATAGCAGAAACTAAGAAAAACATTTTTTTTTTCAATTTTTGTTTTTGTTTACATAGCAAAAAAAAACAAAAAAAAAAACAGTGGTGATTAAATACCACAAAAATAAAGCTCTATTTGTGTGAAAAAAATATATAAAAATATTATATATTATAAATATTATATATATATATATATATATATATATATATATATATATATATATATATAAATTTTATTTGGGTACAGTGTTATATGATCGAGCAATTACCAGGTAAAGTAGCACAGTGCTGAATAGCAAAAATACCCTGGTCATGCAGGGGATAAAACCTTCTGTTGGTCAAGTGGTTAAAGGGATGTTCTTCAAAGCCTGAGCCCACTCACAGCTTACACTGCATACTGTATGTTTGCCTCAGTCATTGTATCCACAAACTATTCTGTAATTACTATATCATAAACAAGTCATTTGGACACACATAAACCTCAGGGCAAAATGCTTTTAAAAACTCTTCCATTATACTCTTCATCTAAGCCTACCTTATAGAAGAACACCTGGGGGGGGGGCAATTTTTACACTTTTTAGACCCCCCCCCCGATCTGAAATCCAAAGTAAAAATAAAAAAAACTTTTTTTTTTTTAATTTTTTCAATAATTGGCTTTTTTTATCAAAAATGACAATTTTTAAGAACTTTTTTTTTGTGTGATTTCGTATCTGGGGGGGTCTAAAAGGTGTACCTGTGAAGTTTCAGCTCTGTAGCATGTCCAGAACCATAAAAAAAAAGGATTGTTTGTATTAGAACACTTTCAGCTGAGGGGGTTGGCTTCTCTTCTCGGTTTTCACACCTTGCCGGTTTAGTAGCAGGCATTTTTTTGGGTTCTTTGCAGTCAGGAAAAACATCTGAACTTGTGTATAGTGGTACTGTGCACAAGTTCAGATGTTTTGCCTGCCTCCAAAAAACCCCAAAAAATGCCAGCAAAAACACACCTGGGCATTTTTTTTTTTTGACGCTAGCGTTTTTTTGGCATTTTTTGGGGTTCTTTTGAGGCAGGCAAAACATCTGAACTTGTGTATAGTGGTATATATACACACATAATTATATGTATATAGACACCTAGCCATATATAGGTGTGATAGTAGCATAAATATATTACTGTAAATGATTTCATTAGCGCAATCATATATTTCTGCTACTATCACACCTATATATGTCTAGGTGTGTATATAAATATATGTATGTGTGTATATACACCACTATACACAAGTTCAGATGTTTTGCCTGCCTCCAAAACTCCCCAAAAAATGCCAGCAAAAACACACCTGGGCATTTTTTTTTTGACGCTAGCTTTTTTTGGCATTTTTTTGGGTTCTTTTGAGGCAGGCAAAACATCTGAACTTGTGTGTAGTAGTATATATATTCACACATAATTATATGTATATAGACACCTAGCCATATATAGGTGTGATAGTAGCAGAAATATATTACTGTAAATGATTTCATTAGCGCAAGCATATATTTCTGCTACTATCACACCTATATGTCTAGGGTATATATACAGACATATATGTGTATATATACCCCCTATACACATGTTCAGATGTCATGTCTGACATCAAACATGTCCTCAAAAAAGCACTGGCAGATGCAACCCCTGCAGCATGAAAAATGCTTGCTGGTGAGAAGCCATATTCCTGTCCCGAAGCAACTCAGAGAAATGATCATTTCTCTATAGCGGTCACCCTGCTATGGAAGGATTTTGTCACCCTTCCATAGCAGTCACTGTCAGTTAACCCTACACTACACTACGATCCCCTTACACTTAACACTTTCCCTACAGAAACTAAATTTTTGAAGCTAACTTAAGTGTAAAGGAGCACTCTAACTACACTAGATATCCCTTTCCTCACACTAATAAATGCTAAATGACACTTTTAAAGTAAAATTAACAGAACTGCTTCCACTCTCTTCCATGTCCAGTATAACAATGCTAGGAATATGGCGGGGGCTATCTTATATCCTGGGGGGCATATTCACTAATGATTGGTCTAGGGACCCCCTAGTCACTCCAATCACATTCCTAGCATTCTCCTGCCCCCTCAATTGGCTTTTGCTAATGGTTCTGGTCCAATCACGGGCTTTTAAAGCCCATTTCCTGAAGCATTGCATTTTGGTCGGTTCTGGTTGCTGAATTCCGTACTTTTTGGGCAAAAAGTTCTAAATTCAGCCGAACCTCGAACATCCAATGTTCGGGCCGAACCGATGGTGGACCCGAACCGTTCGATCATCCCTACTCCATAGAAACTGCTATCTGCAGCAAACCATTCAGCAGCTGATAGCTCAGTCTAGTGAGTGCTAGCACTGTGGGAGAGACACAGGCAGGGAGAGGCAGGACATCCAGAGCATATCAGCTACTTTTCGGTATTTTGCAGCCGCTCTGCCCTGTTTAGTGGGTAATAGCACAGGGAGCTGTAGGGAGAGGCAGGCAAACGTGTACAGCAAGTATGACAGACCCATGTCCTGCTTATACCTGTCATTGTCCTAAACTGCTGGGCAATATACAGCACTAGGACACTCTACAATGGGGAAGGTGTAGCTGTGGGTGTGCTGATAAAGTGATGGAGAGGAGGTCAGCTGTGGGCGGGGCTGGCATGTAAATGACAAAAGCATCGCCCACTGTTCCTGTACACTGGCTCGATAATGTCAGGTGGCTAAAGATAGATTGAAAGGGACCAGATGAATTTTGATCAGTGTGTGGTCGTCAATTGATAGATGAACAAGTTGGAAAACGTTTGTGGATTGGCCGCAGCTGCTGATCAGTATATTCTGACATACTTGCCAACTGTCTAGTTTTTGCTGGGACAGTCCCTGCAAATAGGAGCCTGTTCCGGGTAATTTACATTGTCCCGGCAAGCGCCCGTTAAAGGGGCTGCCCGTAAATGCCTGTTACGGGCAGCCGATGCCTGTAAAAAAAATGGTTGCAGGCCGACATCGTAACGGCCTGCAGGGCTCGGCAAAGCTTGCACAAGCTCAGCCGGGTGGGCGCATGTGCAGTTACGTAATGGCGCCACCTGGCGCCATTTTTAAATCAAAGGCACTTGTTCTCGGCAGTGCCTCGCCGGCGCCGGCCGCCACAGCAGGGCAGAGAAGGACCCCTGGAGAGTGAAAACACATTTACAGACATGAAGGTAGGTAGGATGAAAGCAACAATCTTATGTGCAAAAATATCTGGTAACATGACATGTGAATAAAGTGTCAAATGTTCTCAGGTGTGACCATACAAAAAATGGAATACTGTATGTAAATATAAATAAAGGGCAAGGTGTAAATAAGTACAATAAAACCTAATTATTCCAGATAGTATAATTAGGTTTTATCGCACTTATTTACACCTTGCACTTTATTTATATTTGCATATTACATTTTTTGTATGGTCACACCTGAGCACATTTGACACTTTAGAATTGCAAGGAATTGTGATGAGAATTTTAAATTTTAGGCAGAAGTAGTGCAGCTAAATGGGAGAATTATTCCAACTCTGCTACTTTGGCCTTAAATTTGAATTTCCCTTTTCAATTTCCCTTTTCAATTTTCTCTCTTTATTGAGTAGACCCTATAATCTGATGTTAAGTAGGCAGAGATTAATTATGCGGAGTGGGTGGAGCTTCCAGGAAGTGGGTGTGGTAAGTATACTGAAGGGAGAAAACGCTGCTCCAAGTGTGTGATGGTAGCTTGGAGGTGGAATATTCCACAGAGTGCTAGCCCCGGCCCGCCTCCGTGGAAAACTTGTAAGAAAAGAAACGGCCGCACATCCAGGAATTCCAATTGCCTTTCATTTCCAAAGTGCTGACAAAGTGATGACACCCAAAGACACCAACATAGGGTCACGTAGACGCGTTTCACACATACATCTTGTGCTTAAGTGTGGTAAGTAATTCATAGTTGTGCTACAAAGTGTTCCTGGAAATTTTTTTCAAATGTTGGCAACTATGTTCTGACAGTGGCAAGTCCCGCTGTCCTAAAACAATGTACTCGCGGGGGCAGGGCTGCGGATAAAAATCACGCCCCCCCCCCCCCCCAAGAAAATATTAAAGCTATATTTCGATAAAAAAACAATAAAATCATTATTAGCAGACACAAATACAACATAACTCACAGAATTCCTGCTAAATCTAAAAGATGAAACTGAGTTGATAAATAAATCTCTGTGTGTGAATGCGGTCTTGGGGCTCATTCACATGTGTGCTATGGTCAGTACAGTGTGAATCAGTGGTTCATTTATGTGGCTTGAGCCACCTGGAGCTGTACGAACTTCGCTGCAGGTCCTAATTTGACAGGCTTGGGGATGCAGGTTTACAGCCCGAACACAAACAGTGTGCATTTAGGGACCGCTCACCTGCACACCTGTCCAATTAGGGCCTACGGCTGTGTTTGTACAGGCGCTGCATCCCCATAGAATGACAGGTGGCTCCAGCCCAAACCCCTCCTTCACACAGCCAAAGTACCTGTCGGAATGAGCCCTTAATTATATTTTTCTAACCTAAAAAACAGATCTCTGAAGCGATGTGCTGTCACTACTAAGGGGGATTCCATCTTCATCTGGGTTTTCATACTGGGTTCTTGGGCTCCAGTCGTTTGGCAAAACTGTGATGATGTAACTCACACGCATGCACACGGGTGTCATGGTCACAGCACAGCTGTCTCAATGGATAGATAATAGAAAAGAACAGGCGCCGCTGAAGTTAGCAAAGGCTTTATTGCATAACAAACATAATGTAGTGACTTACATGTAAAATTACTCTAGTCCATGTTCCGTGAAGTGGTTGTTCCTCGGAAGAAGGAGCCGATGTCACGGAACCATGAACCAGACGTACAACAACAGATAAGTGAAAATAAGAAAGCTTTATTGAAAAACAAGCATAAAGCAAAAGTCCAAACGGATGGCGAAACCGATGCAGAGTCTTTTGCGAAGCCAGGGGTCAGGAACCAGCAGGGTAGTCAGACGAAGCCAGGAACAGGAACCAGCAGGGTAGTCAGACGAAGCCAGGATCAGGAACCAGCAGGCTAGTCAGACGAAGCCAGGAACAGGAACCAGCAGGGTAGTCAGACGAAGCCAGGAACAGGAATCAGAAGTAGCAGCAGTCTTAGTAGCATGTGAACACAGGAGGACCAAGCAGGGAACTGAAGCCACAGACCTCCTATATATATGAGCTAGGCATCCAGCTCCTCCCAGTGGGAAGGAGGAGCCGCAGGGTGGGAGGCTACAAGAAACCCAGAAACCAAGATGGCCGCCAGCACATGTCAAACGAAGGAGAACAGCAAGAAGGTAAGACCATGACAGTACCTCCCCGTCAAGGGCCCCTCCTCCGCGGAGTAAAGAACGGTTTCTGAGGGAAGCGTGCGTGGAAGGCTCGGAGCAAGGCAGGAGCATGGACATCTGCGGAGGGAACCCAGGAACGCTCCTCTGGACCATAACCACGCCAATGAACCAAAAACTGCACCCGACCGCGGACCAGGCGTGAGTCCAGGATATTGCTCACCTCATACTCCTCACGATTGCCCACTCGGACCGGACGAGGCCGAGGAACCGAGGAAGTGAAACGATTACACACCAGAGGCTTCAACAGGGAGACATGAAACACGTTGGAGATCCGCATGCCAGGAGGAAGCGCAAGGGCATAGGCTACCGGGTTTACCCTGCGAAGCACTAGGAAGGGACCAACAAAGCGAGGCGCCAGCTTGGGAGTGGGCACTCGAAGGTTGAGGTTGCGGGTGGACAACCATACACGGTCTCCGGCCTGGTAGGAAGGAGCAGGCGCTCGTCTGCGATCAGCCTGGAGTCTCTGGCGCTGCGCAGAGACCTCAAGGGACTTCTGGATCTGTACCCAAGAAGCACGTAGGACGGAAAGGTGATCCTCCACAGCCGGAATATCCTGGGGAGAGAATACCTCCGGTAACACGGCAGGTTGGAACCCATAGTTGGCCATGAAGGGAGACGTCCCAGAGGAAGAGTTCACCGCCGTGTTCCTGGCAAACTCAGCCCAAGGCAGGAGGTCAACCCAATTGTCTTGGTGATCGGAGACATAGCAACGAAGGAATTGCTCCAAGGCCTGATTGGATCGTTCTGCGGCCCCATTGGACTGAGGGTGGTAGGCCGAGGAGAAGGAGAGATGAATCCCCAACTGGGAGCAAAAGGCGCGCCAGAACCTGGACACAAACTGACTCCCCCGATCCGACACAATCTCCTTGGGCAAACCGTGCAACCGGAAGACCTCCCTGGCAAAAATCGTGGCCAACTCCTGTGCAGAGGGTAACTTCTTGAGAGGAACACAGTGACACATTTTGGAAAACCGATCTACAATCATGAGAATGACCGTATGGCCTCGGGATGCAGGGAGGTCCACAATGAAATCCATCCCCAGGTGTGACCATGGGCGCTCCCCGGTGGCTAAGGGTTGCAGAAGGCCCAACGGAAGGTGCCGAGGGGACTTACTCTGGGCACAAACGGAGCATGCCGCTACATATGCGGCGATGTCGGAACGTAGGGAAGGCCACCAGAACAGACGTGAAACAGCCCAGGACAGCTGATTCTTTCCAGGATGCCCCGCGGTCTTGGAGTTATGGTAGGTTCGCAACAACCGAGTGCGCAACTCCTCAGGCACAAAACATCTGCCGTTGGGTCTCCCAGAGGGAGCACCAGATTGAGCCGCCAAAATCTGCTCACCCAGGGGAGAGGTCAGGCTGGTGCGAATGGCAGCCAGGATCTGATTCGGAGGTATGACCGAAGTCGGAATCGACTCCTCCCTGGACAGGTCAGAGTACTGCCGTGATAAGGCATCAGCCCTGATGTTCTTGGAACCGGGTAGGTAGGAGACCACGTAATTAAAACGTGACAAGAACAGAGCCCATCTGGCCTGACGTGGTGTCAATTTTTTGGCCTCAGAGAGGTAGGTCAGATTCTTGTGGTCCGTCAGGATGAGGACCGGAACCACCGAACCCTCGAGCAAGTGCCTCCATTCTTTAAGAGCCTGCACGATGGCCAATAACTCCCTGTCACCAATCTGGTAGTTGCACTCCGCGGAAGACAGTTTCTGGGAGTAAAACCCACAAGGAAGCAGAGGACCCTCTGGTGTTCTACGCTGAGACAGAAGGGCGCCTACTCCCGTCTCAGACGCGTCCACCTCGAGGACAAAGGGCAACCCAGGGTTGGGATGCGACAGAATCGGAGCCGACACAAAGGCGGACTTTAGAGCCTCAAAAGCTCGGATGGCCTCGGGCGGCCAGACCTGGGAATTACTGCCCTTCCTGGTCAGATCCGTGAGAGGCTTGGCTAGCATGGAAAAGTCCCTGATGAACTTCCGATAATAATTGGCGAAGCCCAAAAAGCGCTGCAGGGAGCGAAGACCACTGGGCTGGGGCCACTGTAAGACAGCCGAAACCTTCTCAGGATCCATGGAGAACCCCTCAGCGGAAATGATGTAACCTAAGAAGGTTACCTGGGATCGGTGAAATTCGCATTTCTCAAGCTTACCGAACAGCTTGTTCTCTCGTAACCGTTGCAACACTCGTTTGACATCCAGAATGTGGGTCTCCATGGACTCAGAATATACCAAGATGTCATCCAGGTAGACCACCACACACTGCTGCAACAGGTCACGGAAAACATCGTTGATGAATTCCTGAAAGACTGCGGGCGCATTGCACAGCCCAAAGGGCATAACCAAGGATTCATAATGACCGGTCCTGGTGTTAAACGCGGTCTTCCACTCATCGCCCGCCTTGATCCTTACGAGGTTATATGCCGCCCTCAGGTCGAGTTTGGTAAAGACCGTGGCCCCTTTAAGGCGATCGAACAGCTCGGAAATCAAGGGTATCGGGTAAGCGTTCTTGATCGTGATGCGATTGAGACCCCTGTAATCGATGCAAGGCCTCAACTCACCGCCCTTCTTTTTCACAAAGAAAAATCCAGCCCCTGCCGGGGACGAGGATTTGCGAATGTGTCCACGTGAAAGCGCCTCCCTCACGTACTCCTCCATGGCCTCATTCTCCGCTACCGACAGTGGATAGACTTTGCCACGAGGAGGAACGGCACCAGATTGTAACTCGATGGCACAATCGTATGGGCGGTGCGGAGGTAGGGCAACCGCGCGCACCTTATCGAATACATCCCGGTACTCCTCGTATTCAGGGGGCAACAGAGAGTCCGAGGAAGTACACAGCAACTTGACAGGCCCATGGATGCAACTAGCCCCACACTGCGGTGACCACGAGAGGATCTCGGCCGATCTCCAATCGAAAATCGGATTATGCTTCTGGAGCCAGGGGTACCCCAAGACCACCGAGTAGTGTGGAGACGAAATAACCTGGAAGCAGACCGACTCTCTGTGGACGGCACCAATGGCTAACCCCACTGGAAGGGTCTCATGAGTCACGTGTGGCGGCAGAAGGGGTCTGCCGTCTATCGCCTCAAGAGCCAGAGGAGAACCTCGAGCCTGCAGAGGAATAGAATTGGCGGCAGCGAACACACTATCAATGAACAAACCACCAGCACCAGAGTCCACCAACGCCTGGGTCGTCACCGAGCCCCCGACCCAGGAAAGGACAACAGTGATCAGTGGTTTGTCAACACGGGAAGCCGGGGACGAGGAGACTCCACCCAAGATCTGCCCCCGACAGGATCTCAGGTGCGAGCGTTTCCCTGGACGGTTCGGACATGCCAACCGAAAATGCCCACCGAGACCACAGTACATGCATCGGCCCTCGCATCTCCGGAGTACCCTCTCCCCCTCGGACAGGCGAGCAAACCCCAGCTGCATGGGTTCACCCCCAGACAAGTCATCCCCAGGAGGCGTGGGAGGAGAGGGAGGCACGGGTGGGACAACAAAGGTAGGCGCCAATCTGTTAGGAGGCCTCCGCAGACTCTCCTTAAAGGAAGGTCTCTCCCTGAGTCTGGTGTCAATCAAAATCAGGAAAGAAATAAGAGACTCGAGCTCCACTGGTAGGTCCTTAGCTGCAACCTCATCCTTCAAGGCATCCGAGAGACCATGAGAGAAAGCAGCGACCAGAGCCTCATTATTCCAGCCCACCTCTGCTGCCAGGGTACGAAACTCAATGGCGTATTCAGCTACGGATCGTGAACCCTGTCTGATGGACATAAGGAGCTTCGCAGCAGAGGCAGCACGAGCCGGCACATCGAATACCTTCCGAAGAGAAGCAACAAAACCGGAAAACTCGGCAACCACCGGATTGTTGTTCTCCCATAAAGGGCTGGCCCAGGCCAAGGCCTTGTCCGAGAGCAGCGAGATTAAGAAGCCCACCTTTGATCTCTCAGTAGGAAAGGCATGTGGCAGCAACTCGAAAAAAATGCCCACCTGGTTAAGGAAACCTCGGCACTGAGTTGGCTCTCCCCCAAAGCGCTGTGGAAGGGGGGCAGAACCGGACATACCCCGAAACACCGCAGGCGCAACAACAGGTGTCGGGGTAGACTCTGGCGCAACAACCGGAGCGGCAGTAGGAGCGGACCCAGGAGCGACAACCGACCCATCGGCAACGGGAGCGAAATGAACCGTGCGTTCAAGCAGGGTTTGCAACGCCACGGCGAACCGACCCAACAGGTGATCCTGCTGATCAAGTCTGGCAACCAGCGTGGGTAGCGAGGATGGCCCTGTACCGTCAGAATTCATGGCTTGGTCCTAATGTCACGGAACCATGAACCAGACGTACAACAACAGATAAGTGAAAATAAGAAAGCTTTATTGAAAAACAAGCATAAAGCAAAAGTCCAAACGGATGGCGAAACCGATGCAGAGTCTTTTGCGAAGCCAGGGGTCAGGAACCAGCAGGGTAGTCAGACGAAGCCAGGAACAGGAACCAGCAGGGTAGTCAGACGAAGCCAGGATCAGGAACCAGCAGGCTAGTCAGACGAAGCCAGGAACAGGAACCAGCAGGGTAGTCAGACGAAGCCAGGAACAGGAATCAGAAGTAGCAGCAGTCTTAGTAGCATGTGAACACAGGAGGACCAAGCAGGGAACTGAAGCCACAGACCTCCTATATATATGAGCTAGGCATCCAGCTCCTCCCAGTGGGAAGGAGGAGCCGCAGGGTGGGAGGCTACAAGAAACCCAGAAACCAAGATGGCCGCCAGCACATGTCAAACGAAGGAGAACAGCAAGAAGGTAAGACCATGACAGCCGAGTACGCATGCTCCGAAACGCGTTACGTCACTTCCGTTTAGCCTGCGGTTCACCGCAGCTTCTGATCTAACCATCTCCATGGTTTAGCTTCCTGGATCGTCATTTCCTGGCTGCGGGACGGCCGGAACATCAAGGACTGAATCCGAGGAACAACCACTTCACGGAACATGGACTAGAGTAATTTTACATGTAAGTCACTACATTATGTTTGTTATGCAATAAAGCCTTTGCTAACTTCAGCGGCGCCTGTTCTTTTCTATTTGCTGCCAGCGGGATTTCCTGTTCTTTGCCTGCCAGAGCTGCCCTGAATGTTGACAATAATTGGAAAGTCTGTCCGCAAGCACCCACTGGTCATCTGTGTTTTTGCATTTGGTGGACACTTCTTTGGCACTAGCGCCCAACACCCATCTCCTTGTCTCAATGGATGGTATGTCATCCATTGAGAGCACAGTGCACATGCGCTGGTGCTATACCGGCTGCTACGTTTAGGAGATATTCACCATACCTACAGGTAAGCCCTATTATAGGTTTACTTGTTGATACAAGTGTAGCACCCTCCTAGGTAGGTGCTAGTGAGAAAGTATAGTTTTGAGCTCTGTCTTCTTACCAGAGGGGCTGCAGTTAAATCTATATTGTTCTCTGCCTACCAGAGGGCAGGATCTGTTAGTGAGGTCTGCTCATTGTGCTCAGTATGCAATTCATTCAGTTTAGAGAGTGTTTCACGCTGGTCCAATAGGGACCTTAAGGCTTGTAAAACACTCATCTATGAACTCTCATAACGCACAACAAGCAAAATCCTATTCATTTCAATGACCCCTGTTCAGACATGAGCGTTTTGTCGCCTGAAGCAAAACACCTGAAGCTCAAAAAAATTACATAAGCTTCTTTTTTGGCAGATTACAGGCGTTTTTGTTAGATGTCAATGTCTACCTCTAAACACCTGCAAAGTACGCCTGAAAAACGTCTAAAAATACGTCTGAAAACGATACGCTCAGGTGTGAATGGAACCTAATCTTGAGCTGAACTCCAGGATAAGAAATTACTGCCTAAATAAGAGTTATGTGTATTTTTTTAATAAATCTTTGTGTGCTACAGCCTACAGTGCCTTGAAAACATATTCATACCCCATGAAATTGTCCACATTTTGTCATGTTACAACCAAAAACATAACATTTTATGTGATAGACCAACACAAAGTGGCACATAATTGTGAAGTGGAAGGAAAATTATAAATGCTTTTTAAAATGTTTTACAAATCAATATGTGAAAAGTGTGGTGTGCATTTGTATTCAGCCCCCCCTGAGTCAATACTTTGTAGAACCACCTTACACTGCAATTACCGCTGCAAGTCTTTTTGGGGATGTCTCTACCAGATTTGCACATCTAGAGAGTGAAATGTTTGCCCATTCTTCTTTGCAAAATGGTTCAAGCTCTGTCAGATTGGATGAATAGCGTCTGTGAACAGCAATTTTCAAGTCTTGCCACAGTCAGATTCCCAATTATATTTAGGTCTGGATTTGACTGGGCCATTCTAACACATGTATTTGCTTTGATGTAAACCATTCCATTGTAGCTTTGGCTGTATGTTTAGGCTCGTTGTCCTGCTGGAAGGTGAACCTCTGCCCCAGTCTCAAGTCTTTTGCAGGCTCTGACAGGTTTTCTTCTAAGATTGCCCTGTATTTGACTCCATCCATCTTCCCATCAACTCTGACCAGCTTTCCTGTCCCTGCTGAAGAAAAGCATCTGCACAACATGATGCTGCCACCACCATGTCTCACAGTGGGGATGGTGTGTTCAGGGTAATGTGCAGAGTTAATTTTCCGCCACACATAGCATTTTGCTTTTAGGCCAAAAAGTTCAATTTTGACAAGAGCGCCTTCTTCCCTATGTTTGCTGTGTCCCCCACATGGCTTCTCGTAAACTGCAAACAGGATTTCTTATGGCTTTCTTTCAACAATGGCTTTCTTCTTGCCACTCTTCCATAAAGGCCAGATTTGTGGAGTGCACGACTAATAATTGTCCTGTGGACAGATTCTCCTACCTGAACTGTGGATCTCTGCAGCTCCTCCAGAGTTACCATGGGTATCTTGGCTGCTTCTCTGATTAATGCTCTCCTTTCCCGGCCTGTCAGTTTAGGTGGGCAGCCATGTCTTGGTAGGTTTGCAGTTGTGCCATGTTCTTTCCATTTTCGGATAATGGATTGAACAGTGCTCTGTGAGATGTTCAAAGCTTGGGATATTTTTTTATAACCTAACCCTGCTTTAAACTTCTCCACAACTTTATCCCTGACTTGTCTGGTGTGTTCTTTGGCCTTCATGATGCTGTTTGTTCACTAAGGTTCTCTAACAAACTTCTGAGGACTTCACAGTACAACTGTATTTATACTGAGAAAATAAATTACACAAATGTGGACTCCATTTACAAATTAGGTGACTTCTAAAAGCAATTGGTTCCACTAGATTTTAGTTAGGGGGATCAGAGTAAAAGGGCTAAATACAAATGCATGCCACACTTTTCAGATATTTGTTTGTAAAACACTTTGAAAACCATTTATCATTTTCCTTCCACTTCACAATTATCTACCACTTTGTATTGGTCTATCACGTAAAATCCCAATAAATTACATTTACGTTTTTGGTTGTACCAAGACAAACTGTGGAAAATTTCAAGGGGTATGAAAACTTTTTTAAGGCACTGAACGTGTACAACCCCAATTCCAACAAAGTTGGGACATTGTGTAGAATCGACATAAAAGGAGAATGCAATGATTTGCAAATATTTTTATTCATAATAGAAAATAGAAAACATGTGTTGCACACATAATTAACAATGATGGGAGGATGGTTACAGAGGACACAGAGAAGGCAACCGTGCTTAATGCTTTCTTCTCCTCAGACTTTACACAGGAAAAGGAGGGGTACACTGACCATGACTGTATGGTTAGCAGTACTTCACATGACATGCCGCCATGGCTAACAGGGGGTGAAATCATGAAAAGGCTTGATAACATTAACACAAATAAATCACCAGGACCGGATGACCCACATCCGAGAGTACTCAAAGAACTAAGTAAAGTTATATCTAGACCACTGTTCCTGATCTTCGCAGATAGTATTTTGACAGGAACTGTACCAGGTGACTGGAGAAAAGCTAACGTGACACCTATATTCAAAAAAGGGCAGAGGCATATCCCGGGCAATTATAGGCCAGTCAGCCTGACATTAATAGTATGTAAATTACTGGAAGGGATGATAAGGGACTATATCCAAGAATTTGCTAAAGTCAAATCATCAGCAGTAATCATCATGGGTTTACAAAAAGACGTTCTTGTCAGACCAATCTGTTAACATTCTACGAGGAGGTGAGCTGTGAGCTAGATAGGGGGAGACCAGTGGATGTGGTGTATCTGGATTTTGCTAAGGCATTCGATACAGTCCCCCACAAACGATTAATTTACAAAATAAGGTCTGCAGGCATAGATCACAAGGTTTGCTCTTGGATAGAAAACTGAGTAAAAGGGCATGTCCAAAGGGTGGTAATAAATAATGCGTACTCAAACTGGTCTGGAGTGATAAGTTGGGTGCCGCAAGGCTCAGTCCTGGGACCAATTTTGCTAAATGTATTGATAAATAGCATTGAGGTCGGGATCATTAACTCAATCTCAGTTTTTGCAGATGACACAAAATTAAGCAGGGCAATAACTTCACATCATGATGCAGAAATCTTACAGAATGACCTGAACAAATTAACAGGGTGGGCAACTACGTGGCAAATGAGGTTTAATTTGGAGAAGTGTAAGGTATTGCACTTGGGGACTAAAAACATAAACGCAAAATATGCGTTAGGGGGGGAACCTCTGGGGGAATCAAGAATGGAGAAAGATCTGGGAGTCTTAGTAGAATATAGACTAAGCAATAGCATGCGATGTCAAGCTGCAACTGCCAAAGCCGGCAGAATATTAGCATGCATAAGGAAGGGGATATATTCCAGAGATAAAACTATAATCCTACCACTTTATAAAACTCTGGCCCGGCCACACCTGGAGTATTCTCTCCAGTTCTGGTCGCCAATCCTCATAAAGGATGTGCTGGAACTGGAAAGAGTCCAAAGAAGGGCAACTAAGCTAATTAGGGGATTGGAGGACCTAAATTATGAGGAGCAATTAGAAGCGCTTGATTTATTCTCCCTAGAGAAGAGATGCCTGAGAGGGGACTTGATAGCGATTTACAAATACCTCAATGGTGATCTCAGCATAGAAAAAAAACTATTCAGTCGCAAGGAGTGAAAGAGGACACAAGGCCATTCAATGCGATTAGAGGAGAAGCAATTTAACCTCAGGCTGAACTGGATGGACTATTGTCTTTATTCAACCTCAACTACTATGTAACTATATCAAATATATAAACTGAGAAAGTGTAAAAATTTAAGAAATAAATAAATTCATGGCAGCAATATGTCTCAAAAAGTTCAGACATGGTTATGTTTTCCATGGTGTAGCATCCCCTCTTCATTTACAACACTCTATAAATGTCAGGAAATAGAGGAGAGCAGTAGTTTTGGAAGATAAATTTTGTCCCATTCTTGCCTGATGTAGGATGGCCACTGACAGCCTGCCGTTAGTTTAAATGGGCTGATCACAATAACCCGGTCATTCCAGCAGCATGAATCCGCTGACTGAGTGTGGGTACATCCGCATGGTGCAAGGATTTACAAATGGGGTCTCTCTTGAAGACAGCGGTGTGCTTAAGTCTTCAACCAGTGAGTCAGTCGGGTGGACTGGTGAAGAAGCAGACAGGTGGAGTGGTGAGGAGGCAGCCAGGTGGGCTAGCATTTCCTGAAGTGGTAGAGCTGGGACCAGTGTCTACAGGGGAATTGGAGGTGCTCCAGAATGCAGTTCACAACACATGTTCAACTTTTCTAAGGGAATGAGAGTTCCTAGCATGTAAGGGACTTTTGCTGAGGTAACAGAGACTGTTGAGAATAAATCAATTGGAGTTCTGCAGAATACACTATATTACCAAAAGTATTAGGATGCCTGCCTTTACACACACATGAACTTTAATGGCATCCCAGTCTTAGTCCGCAGGGTTTAACCACTTCCCGACCACCCGCCGCCTTTTTACTGCGGCAGGGTGGCTCTCCTGTGCAAACCGACGTAGTAGGTCTACATCGGTCGCGCGGGAAGCTAAAGGGCGAGCATACGCCACCGCTCCCACTCGGCAGTGGGGAAGCCGATGCATGGGTCAGGCGGCCCTGATTACCGCCTGACACCCACGATCGTTCCCCGCTGAGAGAGAAGGATGGTTGGCTGTTGTAAACACAGCCGACCGTCCTTCTCCCTGAAATAATCACAGAGCTCATGTGATCCTTCTATAGAGGATCACATGTCTCTATGGTCATCTCAGAAGCCACGCCCCCCCACAGTTAGAATCACTCCCCTAGGGTCACATTTAACCCCTTGATCACCTATACTGTTAACCTTTTCCCTGCCAGTGTCATTATTACAGTAACAGGGCATATTTATAGCACTGATAACTGTAGTAATGTCACTGGTACCCCCAAAAGTGTCAAAAATGTAAGTCAGGGGTCCGATCTGTCCGCCGCAATGTCGCAGTCCCGCAAAAAAAATCGCAGATCGCCGCCATTACTAGTAAAAAAAAACAATAAAAATGACATAAATCTTTCCCGTAGTTAGTAGACGCGAAAACTTTTGCACAAACCAATCAAAATACGCTTATTTTGATTATTTTTACCAAAAATATGTAGCAGAAAACAAATTGGCCTAAAATGTTAAAAAATTTAGATTTTTTAATTTTTTTTTGAGAATGTTATATAGCAGAATGTGAAAAATATTCTTTGTTTTTTTGTTTATAGCGCAAAAAATAAAAATCACACAGGTGATCAAATACCACCAAAGGAAAGCTCTATTTGTGGGAAAAAAGGACGTCAATTTCATTTGGGTACAGCGTCGTACGACCGCAAAATTGTCAATTAAAGTAACGCAGTGCCGAATCGCAAAATAGAGCCTGGTCATTAAGGGGGCAAATCCTTCCGGTCTTAAAGTGGTTAATATTGAGTTGGCCCACCCTTTGCAACTATAATAGCTTAAACTCTTCTGGGAAGGCTGTTCACAAGGTTTAGGAGTGTGTCTATGGGAATGTTTTACCATTCTTCCAGAAGCGCATTTGTGAGGTTAGGCATTGATGTGGACGAGAAGGCCTGGCCCTCAGTCTCAAATCAAATTCATCCCAAAGGTGTTCTATCAGGTTGAGGTCAGGACTCTGTGCAGGTCAGTCAAATTCTTCCACCCCAAACTCGCTCATCCATGTCTTTATGGACTTTGCTTTGTGCACTGGTCCAAATCATTTGGTGGTGTTTTTTTTTTTTTTTTGTTTTTTTTAATTGTTGGTCTTTTTTTGTTTATATTGCAAAACAAATGAAAAACCCAATGGTGATAAAATACCAGCATAAGAAAGCTCTATTTGTGTGAGAAAATAAAAATAGTGTTTGGGCAAAGTATTGAATGACTGCACAATTGTCAGTTAAAGTAGCTCAGTGCCAAATAGCACACAAAAAATGGCCCTGGTCATGAAGAGAGTAAAATCTTCCGGAGGGTAAGTGGTTAATCCTGAGGCTATTCAGCAATTGAGCACTTGATTTCCTTCTAGCTGTTCCAGCACACTCTGTATATGCCCACACCAAACATGGCGGACCTGTACAGGAAGTGCCGCTGACAGAGAGTTCCCGTATAGTCCCCGCCCTCTGCCCGCTCTTCCAGTCCCCGAGCTACGCATGCGCGTCCTGCGCTGACTGACCTTGCTTGTAGTCACCATGTTGTCCCGGAGCAGCGTCCTCATCTTCCAGCCAGAATGGTGAGAAGGCGGCCAGCGCCTCATTCCTGGAGACAGGAGGAAGGGAGGCGGGGGAGAGAGCGGCGAGGAGGTTTTTGGCCATGTGTGCCTGTGCGGGGTGTCCTCATTGAGGGGGTGGGGGTGTACTAGGCCGCAGCCGGCTCCCTGCTAATAGAGGTGTCACAGACAATGAATGTCACAGGAAAGTTTGTAGACTCCATAGACTGTCCCTGTACTGCGTCCTGGCATTGTTTCTGTATGGCGGGGGGAAGGTGACCTGTGCCTGTATGGAGGGCATATGGGGGGGGGGGGGGGAGGTCATGGCCGGGGAACCCCCCCCCTGCTGTCACCCTGGAGACCCCCACTGACCTTCACATTTCCAGGCTGATAAATACTTCTGTATAAAGCAGCATCTTAAATCCTGCAGCTTTATCCGGATACAAGGTGACCGGACACTCAATCCTCTCCTGTCATCTGTCCAGGATTTCTGATTCTGTCTGAACTACTTTGTGATCCGGACACTTCTAGACACATGGGGGAGAGTGACACGATTTGGAGAGCTAGAATAGAGTGGTGTCACCTTCAAACCTGATGATTGATCAGCGGGAGAGCTCTGCTCTCTCCTGTCTGCGTATTCCCCGTTATCACACCTACAATGCACGTTCAGCTCCTTGCGCCCCCCCCCCCTGCCCATGTCCTAGCGGTTTCCCCCCGACTTGCCCGTGTCCTAGCGCTCCCCTGCCCGCGTCCTAGCGCTCCCCTCCCCCCTGCCCGCGTCCTAGCGCTCCCCTCCCCCTGCCCGCGTCCCTCCCTGTGCCCGCGTCCTAGCGCTCCCCTGCCCGCGTCCCTCCCCCTGCCCGCGTCCTAGCGCTCCCCTCCCTGTGCCCGCGTCCTAGTGCTCCCTGCCTGCGTCCTAGCGCTCCCCTCCCTGTGCCTGCGTCCTAGCGCTCCCTGCCTGCGTCCCAGCGCCTGCGTCCCAGCGCCCCCCCCGCCTGCGTCCCAGCGCCCCCCCCCCCCCCGCCTGCGTCCTAGCGCTCCCCCCCCCCCCTGCCTGCGTCCTAGCGCTCCCTGCCCATGCCCTAGCGCTTCCACCCGTCCTAGCGCTCCGCCCCCCCATGTCTTAGAGCTTCCCTCCTCGCCCATTTTCTAGCGCCCCCCCCCCCCCCCATGTCCTAGTATAACTCTTGTCAGTTTTTATTGCTGTCTGTGCCTCCGTTAGGGAGCGTCACCCTCTTTATTTGTCCTGATTTAGGATTACCATTATCATTAAAAGTAAAAGAAAATCCTAAATTTTGGGTTGTCCGCAGAAAAGTAATAGAGGGGAAATCTTCCAATGGGGACACTAGTTCTGGGGTCCCAAGGAATTCCCTTAATTTGCTGGGATTTCCTCTTCCTGTTTGTCTATGGGACAGGAAGTGAAGGAAAATCTCTGCAATGGGACACAGATGGTGGAAAAAAAAAAAAGCTGACGGGTTAGAACTCTTCCTTGCTCTATCCAAAATAACAAAAAAGTTTTGCCCATAGTTCTACTGTAAAGGATAACTTCACCTTTTACATTTTTTGCAGCTACAAAATTGTGTATTTTTTTACACTGCAGCCTTAAAAGCATTACACCTGCAATCAGCAGTTTCCTGCAGAAGTCTGTCAGCTCTCTGTTCTTGCCCCCCCCCCCCCCCTGCATGGGCAGACAGTTACTGAACTGCAGGAAGAATCAATGCACTATGAGAGCGCTCACCAATGCCCTCTCAGTTCATTGAGAAGTACAAAGTCATCTGCCACAGTGGCTGACGGTACTTGTAGTTCATTCATTCTCAGGAAGCTGTGAAAGAATGAGATGTCTGTGTGGGCATAGCCCCGCACGTCCACCTTATTTATAAATTGTGACAGTGCACGGAAGATCCCCTGCCTGCCGTCACAAAGCGGGGGGTGCTGGCAGAAGGAGGTGGGTGTATAGGAGCGCATGCTTCTAAAGGTGAACTTTGCCTTTATTATCACTTTAAACTTTGCCTCCCCATTGCTCTTATGCTTGCTGCTTGAAGTTAGTGAGAAATGTCTTTAATCCTCTCCCAATTAGTCACATGACTGCAGAGCTCTGGTGTGAGTGGCTGGTGGGCATTGACTGTTTTAGGGGAGACAACACCCTAGAGCAGTGGTTGCTGGTAGGATGATGTTACTGTTCTACACCATCTAGCTGTTTTTGGGGCTGGACAGATGGGCACACCTGCTGGAGCTTTGCAGTCACTTGGAAATAGATTAAAATAAGGAAAACCCTATTGGGGTTTCCCACAAACTGAATACAGCAAATATAAGAGCAATGGGGAGGCAACGATTAAACTGTGGGTTATATTAGTCTGTCCTTCTACTATAACGGGACATTGTCACCTTGCCAGGATAGGACAGAGTGACATTGAGGGGAAATTACTTAGACTGGAGCCACTGTGCATGGTAACCAGTCAGCTTGTATGTTTCATATTCAAAGCTAAGGCTCCATTCACACAAGCACACCTCCAAAGTTGCATGATTTCCAGTGCAACTTTGGTCCGACTTTACGCTCTTTGAATCAAAGTTGCATCAAAAATTACATTAGAGTAGTGCAGGCACCTTCTCAAAGTCGCTGCAACTTTAATGGTACATATTCAACCAATTTGAATATGTTCCATTGAAAAGAATGGGCTGCAACTTTCAACTTGATGTCCAAAGTCGCATAAGTGTGAATGGAGCCTTATCTAAACAGCCTGAGCCTAAAGCTAATTGGTTGCCATGCACAGCTGCTACAGATTATGAATGATCTCCATTGTGTTTATAAAAGCCCCCCACCCCTATTAAGCTGGTCATACATTATACAATCTAATTGTACAATTTTTCTTTAGAGTTACCAAAAATCATAGATTGAGGACAAACCTAAACAATACTTTCAATTTGTATGTAGTCAGGCAGGCCCTTGCACTACATACATAGTTGAAGGAGATTGTACAGGAATTGTAGAAGAGAATTGTATAACGTATGGCCAGCTTAATACTTCCCAACCTCTCCTTTCTGTGATGCAGCCAGCACTAAATTTGAGCCGGGCGCTGTCACATAGGAAGATGTCACATGGTAATCCATATGTAGAAGCAGTGTTATTTTCTGTCCCGGGAGTGCCCGGAAGATAAGTAAATCAGTAGTAGTAAAGGGCTCCTTTACAAACACTCACACTTTGCTGTGAATGGGTGAGGTGTTTTTTTAGGGCTTGTTCACACTTTATGCTGGTGAAATGCTCTATTACTATGCAGGAGTGTCTGTTCTGGCCAGATAGTCACATTGAAAACCATTGTTTCCTGCTGGTCCTTGTGGAGACATCAGCACAAGTATGAACAAACTCTTAAGAACTTGTTTAAAGTGTACACCTGTGGAGGGCCGTGTTTACTCGCATGAGGATGCACAGGTGTTCTGTGCATTACTGTGTAGGCAGACTCATGGATGCTAGTTGGGATGCAATGGCTGCATAGACCAAAGAACCAAGAAAGAAACAAATCACCGCTCAAAGGCTGTCGGCTCGAATTGTAAAATCCCGAGCAAACTGTGGCAATCCTGCAAAACTGGGTGCTGGCCAAGGTCTGCAACCTGAGAAGTCCATATATTGTGTAGAAAGAAAGCGGCACCTCCAGTCCCAGGAAACTTGAATTTATTTGTTTCAATCAAAAGTCCAACATCGAACATATATACAAGACAAACTGGATCAGCAGACGCGTTTCACACCATGGTCTTGTATATATGTTCGATGTTGGACTTTTGATTGAAACAAATAAATTCAAGTTTCCTGGGACTGGAGGTGCCGCTTTCTTTCTACACAATATATGGCTGCATAGACACCACTGCTGCTCCCAATTTGGTATCTGTGGAGGTGCAGGGGCGTCTCCCTGAATGCAGACTGTGAGTTCAGGGACACACGCTCACACAAATGTCAAATTGGGAACAGTCGCTGTGTCCTTATTAAAATCAGCGAGACTGCCTGCATGGAATACATGCGCACCCCTGTGCAGGTAAACATGGCCCTCCAGGAGTGTAGGCTTTAGTGCGGCCCATCTGAACAAGGCCTAAAGCAAATGTTCTAAATTAGCAATAGCCACTATTTTTATTGCATAAATCTGGGCAGCTGTGAAGCCACTTCGTTAGTCCTAAAATTCTAGTACAGAAAGTGGGAAACATGGTTGGTTTTCAGATAATTCTATTATAGATAAAATATAATGGTTCTTTAATTTATTTGGCTACTTTTAGTAATGCAGCTAAGTTGCTGTTCATTGCTTATTTTTAAACCATTGCATTAACAAACTTCGATATGTCTATTACATCTCTATTTTAAAAAAAAATGTTCTGTTCTTTTTCTCCTGAAGGGGTCAAGTCAGGAACATGGCAACTTTAAAGGACAGTAAGTATCTTTATTTTAAATACCATTGGTTATCAAGTCAGCCAAATTTTGTTTTGTGTTTGTATGCAAATGTGCTTTGTATTTCATTGTCACTCAATTGTTTTACAGTTACACAACGTTTGAAATCCATCAAGAACATCCAGAAGATTACCAAATCTATGAAGATGGTGGCAGCAGCAAAGTATACAAAAGCTGAGAGGGAGCTGAAACCAGCTAGAGTATATGGAACAGGGGCTTTAGGTACTTCTGCTAGATCATTTTTGTCTTTTTGTCCAGGTTTGGAGCAGAGTGGTTAAATCTGAACTCCAGGATTAAAAAAAAAAAATCCCTTGTAATGCCCCCCAAAAAGGTTAAATGCTTGTTAAGTTTAGAGGTAGAGAAATAGGCTGTAATACTCTGTCTTAATTCTTGTATCAGCATGCTCTGGCACAATCGTCTTCTATTCGAAGCTTAGGGTTGTAGGCGGTCCCGTGCCGTTAATGCATATGAGGAAAATAGGAGAAAATATATCATGGGACTTTCACGGTCCTTTAAAATACAGCCAAAAATATGACAGAAAATGTATATGTAAAAAAGTATACATTTTTATTGGTACAAGCGTAAAAAACACCAGCATAAGAGAAACTTTATTACATAAAGATAAGCATCAAACGTGCTTCTGTCTGCTTTTTAAGCTGACCGGTTTCGCTGCGTCAGACTGTGATACTATTGGTATACAAGTAATAATCAGTACATCAATTTAATACATTTAGCCAGTTACAATTACATCAAAATATTATATTTCCAAAGAGGGGGACAGGTCATACCTGTAGCATGAAGCCTGGAATTGTAAGTTGTGACTGTGTGAGCCTGAATCAAGGAGCCAGGAACATGTACCCAGGATGCAACCTCCAATGCCTAATGGCCACCCGCATAGAGGAGTAACAGGAGTTAGAGTGTTAATAAATATATATCTACATTAGCAATTACTCAGCCAGGAAAAGGACAGATTCCTCAGAATATCCAGGTGGATGTAAAAAGGGGTGAGCGCTAAAGGCGCTTCACAAGAAGACAATGAAAGATCGTAAGAATCGCAAAGAACTTGCTGCAGGAGACAAAATAATCCCTTTCCAGCAAACTGGGGGGTCATCTGCAGACGCATCAATTGTCAGATAGAAAGCCTACAAAATAAGGATAGTATAGTGCTTTATTAGGGCACACAATCCTCAACGCATATGATGCAGGACTACTGGTTTCTTCATTGAACATAACATCATAATGAGACCAGGAGCTGGAGCACCAAAGAGAAGAGGCTTTTGGGGACTGGTCACACAGTGTGGAGGAAGCTTGATAGAGAAAGGAATAAGGGAAGTATTACTCTACCCCTAGACTTAAGCATTTAACCCTTGCAGTGTGGGGAGGCCCCACTGCAGGGTTTATCTTCTAATGCCTGTAATGGGGCTTTCAGTGTTTGCTGGTAATACTGTTTTAGGTGGAGCATTTTATGATTTTGAAAACGTAATCATTCTAACTGGAAATTGTTTAACAAAAATTACAATTATTGGCACATGACTAGGTTGAATTTTAGGACTGCAGATATGGTATGCCTTAACTACATGTTTGTAATGTGGAATGTCAAACATTTTCTCACTTGGATCTAGGCTACACTGGAGTTTTTTTTTTTTTTTTTTTATAATTTGATTGTTGGATTCCTTTTTTTTTTTTTTTTAATGTGGGTTTTTTGAGGGAGTTAGTTAGGCTGGCCATAGATGGTTCCAGCTAAACCTGCCATGATTCAAACCATGTATGGGCAGGCTGAATGCACCCAAGTTGATTGATCGACTTTGGTACAACCAGCCTGCCAGATTTTACATATACAATTATTGCTAGCCGCTAGCAATAATCACTGTGTTCTTGCGGGGACGGCTTCTCTTGCCTGGGAGAACACAATGACTTTGTGGGAGGGATTCCTGACTGTGTTGATGAGGAAAGTAAGCAAATTTCATTCGCTCGGTTTATGGCCGGTTTTAGTCTATCTTAAGTCAAAACACTAATTCAGATAATGAGATAATGAAAAGATAAGACAAGATGCTGTTTTCTAATTAAATCATTTTGATTTCACACAAAAAAAATCAATGATTTAGACATAGTGTTTGGAGCCCGTTTTTATGTTTAGAGGGTATGTTCATCTTTCAGAACATGTTATCCCCCCCCCCCAGCTTTCAAAGTCCATACAGCGGTGCAAACAGCTGGAGGGAGACCGTGCAGAAGGCTGGCATTGCACCCATGAACCTCTGACTGCAGATGCAATGCTTTAGAAGCCATGTAGGAAAAAATAATAATAAATGCATTTTTTTTTCCTGCAAAAATATGTGCTTTTATTATATTTCTTTTTAGGCTCTTTCCACTAGTGCGACTTGTCGTGCGACTTTGGAACCTTGTCGCATGACAGCTCACAGCCCAGTGATTTCAGTAGCACACATTTCAATCTATGCGGCTAAGTTGCCGAGACTTCAAAATTGTGGCTGCGACTTTTTATTTAATCAGAGTGTAAGTCGCAACAAAGTCCCACTCCAATTTGCACGACATTGGCATCTCACTAGTGGAAACTAAGTCTTAATGGTGACTTTATCCTTCACTTTCCTATTAACTTTATTCCTGGAGGGTAGAGTATAATAGTGCAGCACTGTCATATGAAACTTTTGAATGCTGGCAATGGTTTGTCGTACATGAATCAGTGAGCAGTGTACTAGGGATCGACCGATTATCGGCAACCCCCGGCCGATATGCACTTTCCCCGATATATCGGAATCGGCCCTTGAGGTTACCAATATTGGCGATACTTCAGGAAAGTGCATGTACCGGAGTGATGCCTTCAGCTAGAGGCATCACCCCGGTACCGGCATCCATAGCCGACGGTCGGCTGTCTTGTAAAGACAACCGATCTGGCTGCCACTACAAGGAGCAGGGGGGGGGGGGGGGTACTGGAAATTCTCAGAGATAAATAAGCTTAAAGTGCAGCTGTGCCCAAATTTATAGACATTGAAGTTTAACAAGCAGTAAAAGTGCTCTAAAAAAGCCAATCTCTAGCTGTATGCATTGTGAAGTAATTCATCCTCAAGACCCATTGCAAAGATTTTAAAGTCCTATTTCTGTCAGTTTCTAACAGCCTAGAAATGCCTAATTGATTACATTAGAAAGCAGGGTGGCTGCCGTTTAAAAAAAAAAAAAATAGGAATGGTGCTATATGTTTTGTGCCTCTGTTGTCAACTTTGGAGACACATTTTTCCACAATGGCTATAGTTGGGTGAATGCAAGCTCATTTTAAAGGGTTTTTATGGCTTGTTCAGAATATTTAACGTTTTTAGAATTCATAGTCTAGGCACAGGTTTATTTTATAATTCCTTTCTATACCAAAGCTTGTCTGTTGATGGAAATTAATTATTGTGTTTTTTAACTGCATATACCCAAACAGTATAACAGTATTAGTGCACTTCTAAAAATGCAAGTTCTCTGACTGTTGCTGGCTCTAAATAAGTGTGCAGCAAGTGAGGTTGGAAATTCTGTTCAGCATACTGGTGCTGGTTAATAATAAAACCTCTGGATCGGTGTAACAGTCAAGCAGTTAACATTTTCAGAAGTCAGTAGTAGCAGTCTGTATCTTTCTCAGAACAGGATTTCTTAAGGTATATTTTTCCTATCAATTGTATAAATTGTTTTTTGAAAGTGCTAAATATTTTTTTTTTTTTTTTTCTTCCTTTTATAGCATTGTATGAGAAAGCTGAAATTAAGACTCCTGAAGACCAAAAAAAGCACCTCATTATCGGTGTGTCCTCTGATAGGGGTCTTTGTGGTGCTATTCATACATCTGTGGCTAAAGCTATTAAGAATGAAATTTCCTCGCTTGCTGGTAGTGGAAAAGAAATAAAGGTGATTGGAGTTGGGGACAAATTGAGAGGTTTACTGCAAAGGTAAGTATGAACATGTTTAATGGCAAGTAAGATTGATTCATGTCCAACTCAGGCAATAATTTTTCCACAATCTAAGAGCCAGAGGACAATTTATGTTGGCCAGGTAACATCTGCTTTCATTATCAATAAGCTTATAGTGGGGTCAGCCAAAAAGGCTACACAGTGCAGTACAGGTATTTATCTTTTCATGCAAAAAAAAAATGGTTGTAATGAACACTTTATAGACAATACAAAACAAAGCTTAAACTGGGAAAATCATTTTAAAGTGATATTAACTGGTTGCCGACCGCCGCATGACTATATACTGCGGCGGTCAGCCCCGGCCAGGCAGAGTGGCGTATGGGTACGTCACTCGCCTGTCACTGACTTGCGAGCCAATTGCGGGCGGGCGCCCGCCGCGGCTCGTTCACTGACAAGTCAGTGCGTGTGACCAGCGGACCCGATGTCCGCCGGTCACACTACGATCGCTCCGGTGAAGGGAGAAAGGCGGAGCGGCTTATGTAAACAAGCCGCCCGTCATTCTCCTCGGTGTAAAAATGAAGATCAGACGGTTCTACTATGTAGGACCATTGATCTTTGTTTTTACACCAATAGCAATGTCCCTACACAGTTAGAAGCACGCCCCTAGGACACACTTAACCCCTCCCTCTCCAATACAGTTAACCCCTTCCCTGCCAGTGTCATTTTTGCAGTAACAGTGCATATGTATAGCACTGATTACTGCAGTAATGTCACTGGTACCCCCAAAAGTGTCAAATGTCAGTCAAGGGTCCGATCTGTCCGCCGCAATGTCGCAGTACCGCAAAAAAAATCGCAGATCGCCGCCATTACGCGTTAAAATAAAAAACACCAAAAATGACAAAAATCTTTCCCATTGTTAGTAAACGCGATAACTTTTGCACAAACCAATCAAAATACGCTTTTTGCGTTTTTTTTTTTTTTTTTACCAAACATATGTAGCATAAAACAAATTGGCCGAAAATGTTAAAACATTTTGATTTTTACATTTTTTTTTTTTGGGGAATTTCATATAAAAAAATGTGAAAAATATTGTTTTTGCAAAATTGATCTCTGTACATTGCAGGGATTTTAACAAACTTTTTTGAGTCTTAACTTTTGTTGTTCTGAAGAAATCCATGTGTTTGTTTACAGTTTGCATCCATGTGGTAATGTAATCTCAACCTTTAATCTTAATTATCAACCAACTGGTTCACCTGCAGGGCACTAATGCGGAAAATTGCAGAACCTGCATCCCTTTAAGCTGGATACACACTATACAACTTTTGTTGGTAGATTTCCATTAGATTTACCTTCAACTATGTAGTGCAAGGGGCTGCCTGATTGCATACAAATTTGAAAGTGTTTAGGTCTGACCTCATATTATATGGTTTTGGCAAGTCTGAAGGAAAAAAACTAAAGAAAATTGTATAGTGTGTATCCAGCTTTTTTTTTTTTTTTTTTTTTTTTTTAAAAGGTAAACTTTATTGAACACATACTTTTGATATTTTTTGTACTTATTTGTATTACATCGAAAAAGAACCCATGAATAGTCCAGTCAGTGTGTATAATACATAGTGAAAGTAAGGGATTCATCATAGTATTCACATATAACAGCAAGGGTCATGTAGGCTATCAGGTTATCTACCATTAACGTAGTAGTATGGCAAAATGAATGTCACACTTTTAATTTATAGTATCTCGTCTCAGTCTATATATTAGGAGATGTAGTGCCATCAGAGTTAACCCAAGTATTTCAAACTTTATGGAATTTACAAGGGCAGCCTCTAGCTTCATACGTCAATTTGTATAGTGGAAGTGCCTCATTGACCAATGTCAGCCAAAAGACTTCAGTAGGAGGAGTGGAGGATTTCCACTGCATAAGTATGGCTTTCTTGGCATAATACAACACCAGTCTCAAAAAAAGCTGAACGGTTTTAGATAAGGATTCATCATCAATTTACCCTAGAAGGCATCTCAAGGGATTGCATATGTTAGGTATCAGGGAAATTGAGCTAATAAATGCAGTCACCTCCGACCAGAACGTCCTGACAGGTGGGCATTCCCACACCATATGATAAAAAAGTGCCATCAGCTGCGGAGCAACGAGAGCATGATGCCAATGATAGTCTATTTAGCTTAAACAGATAGGGAGTGTAATATGCTCTATATAAAAAATTTTGTTTGAATAACCTTGTCCCTGGAGGAAATAACGGTAGATACCTGCAATGGAAGCACTTCTTGCCATATTTCCTCCGTAAGCCCCGGTATATCTGTACGCCATTTGGATTCAGTGAGATTAAAGCCTCGTACACACGCGTCGAAATTCGGCCGGGAATTTTCGTCCAACCGATCTGCCGATTTTTGGCTTGTTAGTATGATGCTTCTGACAATCGACTCTGACTTTTCGGCCGAAAAAATCCTGGTGTGCAGGCTATAAAATTTTTGTCCTCCGTCAAAACACATCCGATTTTCGTGCAGTCAGTACAGATTTCGACAGGAAAAAATCTTATGAGCAAGACTGGGCATGCTCAGAGAAGAAAGAACACAAAGAAAGCAAACCAACACATGACATCACTTCTATAGTAGAATTTTGTCGTGCGGGAAATTTCGTGTGCAGTCTAGGCACATTCCAACCAACAAAACACAACTCTGGACAAAAGACGGACGACCGGTTGGCGGAAATTCGTTGTGTGTGTACTAGGCTTGAGTCTGTCAGTTTTGGAGTGTAGTAGTGAGGAATAGTATGGGGATACAAGTTAAGATTTGGGTCTAATAAAAGACGCTCTAAAGGAGAGGGCTGTATGGAGATATTATGCAAGCCAAATTGAGTCGCAGCTGTATGCCGCAGTTGAAGGTATCTAAAGTATGCAGTTTGGGGGAGGCCATATTTTGTCCGGAACTCCGTGAATGAACGGAACGTCTCTGCATTAAATAAATGGGATATCGGCTTTACTCCTTGCCTGGACCAATATGCCCCATCTGTTCGCCTGAAAAATTCTCGCAACTGCAGGTTTTTCCATAAGGGGGCATTAGGAGAGGGGGAGGGACTAGTAGTTGACCGCAGCAGGTTTGTTGCTTTAAAAATCTGCAATGTCATGAATAAGATCCTTATACTGTCTCTACCCAGAATGGATTAACGATTAGTGAGATGCTGTAATGATTCTGTAGGATGTGAGAATCGCTGCATTATGTTCTGGGTAAAACCACCAATGAGCATGAGCCAACTGGGAAACAATGTAGTATTTATGGAGATTAGGGGCTGCTAGGCCACCTTCCTGAACTGGTAGCTGGAGTGTATCCTTGGCATATCTAACTGACTTACCCCTCCATATAAAAGATGTAAGGATAGAATCAATCTCACTGAATCTGTTTAAGAATATACACTGGAGAGTTACTCAGGACATAAAGAAAATGTGGCAAAAAGATAATTTTTTAAAATATTGATTCTACCCAGTATGTTGAGTGGGAGGTTAGCCCACAATTTCAGATTGTTGTTTTGTTTTTTTTTTTAATCGGTTAAGGAGAGGATCTAGATTATTTCTGATATAGTGATAGTTGTACTATTACCCCAAGATAGCGGAAGGTATCTACGATTTTTTTTTAATGGGCATGAGGATGGAAGAGTTATTGAAGACTCAGAATCCACTGGAAACAGGAGGGATAACTCCCAGTTCACCCTGAACCCCGAGAAGTGGCTGAAGCGGCTGATGACCTCCAATAACGTGTTTATGGAAGAAGTTGAGTCTGCTAGATAGATCCACATATCATCTGCATAAAGGGACACCACCTCCTCAAGCCCATTAATCATTAGGCCCTTAATATTCCCCCTGATCAATTCAGCCAATTGTTCTATCGCTATGGCGAAAAGCAATGGTGATGGGGCAGCCCTGTCTAGTACCTCTTGCAATAGGGAAAGGGTCTGATACATATGTATTTACTCTTAAACGGGCTTAAAGTCTGTAATACAATAATAGAATCCATCTGAGGAAGTTATCGCCAAACCCAAACTTTGCCAATACTTCATGCAAGTATGGCCATTCCACCGAGTCGAATGCTCTATGTGTATGCAGAGATATTATCCTGGAACCCATATTATCATGTTTGGTCTGGATATTGGCGACCTTGGATAAAGCTGGTATCTGCTGACTTTTAATATTAGGACACTTACCTGTTCTGGAATCCAGCGATGTCTGCGCTCCAGCCGATGTTTTCATCGGCTTTCGGGTGCTGCCACCGCTATTGCCTTGCGGCTTCACGGCTGGTTCCCTACTACGCATACACGAAGCGCGCTGAGCATACTAAATGGTGCAGCGGTAGGCGAAGGATGAGGGGTGTCAGACTTGACTGACTTGGCCGCGTCCGCCAGAAGTGTTGACGGGTACCTGTCAAAAACAGGTACCCCCCCTGCCACAGGAGACTGAAGTCCTAACTGGCTCTCCTCCACTTGGCTGACCCATGGCGGCTGCTGCATCTGCAGGACCGTGATTACACATTTCTGTCAGGTCCACCAGACCTATTCTCATCTGGACTATCTTTTGCTACCGCATAGGGACCTTCACCGGGTAGTGTCTGCCCAGTTTGACCCAGTCTATCTTTCTGATCACCAGGGTTGTGGAGTCGGCAGATAAATACTCCGACGACTCAGTTTTTTGTACTTCCGACTCATCTGTATTAATATGTTAATCTTTCGACACTGACTTGGGTGGGTGGCATTGCAGTAACTATTCTGGCCACGTCACTAACGATCTCTGGATGGCTTCTTCAACTAACAAGATTTCATTTTCCAGCAAAAGACACTCTTTTCATCATTGAAGATGCAATGCCCTCAGCTATTAACCCTCCATTTTTGTTCAGGTGATATAACAGGCTCTTCCATTCCAAGAGGAATTTACCCAGGGTTAGATCATCACATTGCAACCTCTTGGTGACAGTGAAGGGGTGAGAAAGAAGGTTCTCCAGCTCTTTTGTTTGTGTCCACTGGCTTTCAGTTAATGCAAGATTTTCATTGTCCATTTCTTCTATGAAGTCTAAGTTCAAGCAAACGCTTCACCATTAAATAAGTGCTTCCCCGGCGAGTTGTTTGATCCAAAATGCCTCCTTTTCCTGCACGTCTTTTCAAAATTGCATCTGTTTTCGGGGCCCTGGCTGCAACAGTTACTTGCCGTAATTTGCCAATTAGTGTAGCTGCAAGGCGATCTTTTAATCCATCTCTTAGGGCAAGTTGCAGTGTATGAACAGCACATCACATATGATGAATAGTAGCAAGCTTCAATGCTGCTTCAACAAAGTTGTCTAAAAAAATGTCAGCATTCTCTTCGGTTTCTAAACTTTCTCCAATTATTGCAGAGCTGTCTTCCTCTAACTCTTTTCTTTCATTGATTTTTATTAAGAAAAAGTCAAGTACAAAATACAACAAACATGGTAAAACGATCAGGCTAGACATGGTCCTGAATACCATACATATAAAATTGAGGAGTACTAACATTCAGGGGGGGACATATCCATTAACCGACTGTGTTGAGGTCAAAGAGGGTAGTCCAAAGATCCACCACCAACACGCTATGAGAGCTGAAACAGGATGCAGAGGGTCGAGTCCCCATATAGAGGGATGCAAAGCCCAAGAATAAACCACAGGCAATATACAACGAGGGTAAGGAGGAGGGTATCTCCAGGAGGGGAAGTATGAGGGGACACCATGTCCCCAATGGGTGGCGAGACATATGGGTCCAGCACATTCCCCTTCCAGAGAAAGCCCCCAAGAGTGGAAGGGCGGCAAAGAAGGGTGGCGGGGGGAGTAAGGTAGGATAGACTGGAAGGCGGTAGAAGGAAATAAGAGCATAGGAGGCTCAAGAGGTTAGCTGAAATAAGGAGAGAAAAGAGGAAAAAGAGGGTCTGGCAGCCAGATCAAATAGAAACCTGTACATATTTAGCCCAGGGTTCCCAGATGTTCTCAAATGTAATCACATTATTATTGATAATACCAGAGATTTTTTCCTGTGACATGATCCAGGAGATCTTGTTTGGTTTCCCTGATGGACACCCTGGGTGTTTTCCATGCTCTGGCTATGGTGAATTTGGCTCCCAGGAGCATAAAATGGAGGAGTTTCTGAGCAGGTTTAGAGAGTTTAGGGACCTTGATGTTGAGAAGTGCAATTTGTGGGGACTGAGCGATGGGGTGATCAAGTACTTTACGAATGATCTGGAATAATTTATTCCAGAATAGCCTAATCTTGGGGCAGGCCCACAAGTGTGCAAGTGGTCACCAGATGAACCGCAGCCCCTAAAGCACTGTGGAGAGGCGTTTGGAAACAAGCGGAAGTTCCACTTTTGGGTGCAACTCCGTTTTAAAGTTTTTTCCTGTTTTTTTTATAATGCCTGTTTTGGAAAGGGATCTTTTTCTTGGTGAGATATATATGCAGGCACAGTGAATTGTCAGGTTGGGTAGATAAAACCAGACTGCATAGGATTTTGTTGTCAGCATCAAGTATTGGGGTTTTCCACAAAACATTTGGCACTGAAAAAAAGTGTGTAACCTAAACCTTAAAAGCAAACACTAGCCCTGACACCTAAATTCATCTTACCTTTTGCTCCTAAAGGAAACCTATGCTGAGTAAAGTGCAGGGCCTGTAAAAATGGACCCCTTTTTGAACATACTATGCCTGATTGTTATGCTGGTGTCAACATTTGCTGAGACACTGACGTGAAACAAGAATGCAGCAAGTAAAGTCTGAGCTCCTGATCTCTGCCTGTTGTTTTTCTACTTTGAGATTTGAGTAGTATTGAAAATATTGGATCAGCATTGACTGGTAAGGGAGCTAGAAATATCTGGTGAGCTAAGCGATGGCTTTTCTTTTTCCAATATAAGGTTTCATTACATTTAAGTTCATAGCCTATTACCTTGTGGCATGAATATCCTAACTGACATTATTAGGCACAAACGTAATGGAAACATTACCAGCACTCAACACCCCCCCCCCCCCCTCAAAACACAATAAACCATCCTGTATATCCCAGTGATTTTACATCTCTTTATAAAACAACTTGTATTAATGTGACGTCTTCAGTATATCAAAAGTTGTCTTTTTTGTGAGGTTGTTTTAGCAAATTCTCTATTAGAAAAGGTATTTTAAATGTATTGACACTGGTTTCCCATTATTTAAGGACTCATGGTGAGCACCTCCTTGTCACTTTTAAAGATGTTGGTAGAAAACCGCCTACTTTTGGTGATGCCTCATTCATTGCATCTGAGCTGCTGAATTCCGGCTATGAGTTTGACCAAGGATCTGTGGTGTTCAATCGATTCAGGTAAAAAGCTTTCCCCTTCTTCCCTTTTTTTTTTTTTTGATGATATCGCCCCCCCCCCCCTTAATGTTTGCACCATATGATTGAAAACACTAATGTTGCCATGTATTTTTGCAGGTCTGTAATCTCCTACAAGACTGAAGAAAAGCCAATATTTTCTCTAGACACGGTTGCCAATTCTGGTAAGAGTTTGCCGGTTTTGCTATAGAAATTATTATTTTTTTTTTTTCTTTCAATGGTTTTTATTAGAGAATAACGAATGTAGGTACAAAACAGTAATGGTACAGCAAAGTAAAAAAAAAAAAAAAAATCCGTTAACAAAGGTGAGAAAACAAAATACAAAACTGATAAGTAGGTACGTAATAACCAAGACAAACGGTAGTAAATGAGTCAGAAATCATCCAATGTAAGGTATATAAAACTATGAAAGGTCATGGACCATCACGAAGGACCATAACATAAGGACACGTCCCCTATGACACCCCGAAAGGGAACACACTGTGTCTCAGGGGAAGGTGTTCCACATGAAAGGGATCCTAATGGAGAGTGACCGTAGCATACTCAGTAGGATTAAAATATGATTGCCTACCATTTGAACATAAGAAGGGTTTTGGAAATGCAGTCATGCCTAGCTGAATCAAAATATTATATCTAAACCCAATGAAACCAGAGAAGGCCCGAGACCAAGTCAAACATGATCTCTGGTCAAACATGGAAACATAAAACAGTGTCAACAATATAATCGAAATATAAGGAAAAGAGATAAGGAGAAACTAGCAGATGGGAGAGAAAGGAATCGGAGAAGAGAAAATGAAAAAAGAATGGGGAAGGGGAGAGGTTCCTGCTTGCCATGGGGATGTTGTAAAGTATCAGTCGCAAGGACAGATATTCAACGCAATTAAAGCGTAACATTTTCGAAAGCTGCCCAGCGCTCCCAGATCTTCTCAAACTTCTTTTTGGAATCCTCTAATATGCTATACATCTTCTCCTGAGCCATTGTCCAAGAGATTTTACATCTGGCTAGGCGAGGGGATACCGAAGGCAGCTTCCACTGCCTAGCTATTGTCATTTTGGCACCGAGGAAGATGTAATAGATAAGCGCTTGGGTGTGTTTAGGAACTTTGGGAATGCGGTGGCATAAGAGGGCATAAACTGGAGAAGGGTGAAGGGAAAGGCCTGTGATCTGGCGAACCATTCTAAAGATTCAATGCCAAAACATCCTAATTTTGGGGCATTCCCAAAAAATGTGGAGGAGGGTGCCAGTCAGGTTACAGCCCCGAAAACAGACGGGGGGGGGGGGGGTAGTGGGAAAGATTGTGGCCAATCGTGCAGGCACCATGTACCATCTCATGAGAACCTTGAGGTTAGCTTCCCTGAGACCTATGTTGTGTACTCCCGAAAGGAGTGCCCAACATATGCATGCCAGTCAGAGAGGTCCCATTCAAAATGTAGATCTTGTTCCCGTTTTAATCATGTAGGCGGTTTTGGTCTGAGAGTCGTTCAGTAGAGCATAAATAAGAGAAATCCTTCCCTTAACATCAAAGATTTGGGCGCACCACTGTTCATAAGGGGTGACCCGTAAAGGTTCAGGGGATTCGGTTCTGAGAGACTTAAGGAAATGTGTAATTTAAGTTAGTCGGAATTGTTCTACAGGTGGCATCTTCAACTTATTGGTACAATGAGAGTATGTTAGGGGACCTGTCCTATCAAAAAAGTGGCCAATCCTATAGAGGCCCTTGTCTGTCCATCATTTAAATGCCCCAATATCTTCACCAGGAGGAAAGGCTGGGTTATGAAAAATATGAGTGAGAGGGGCCCAAGGGGAGGTGACCTTTAGTGATTTGTGCAGCGAATCACATATAGAAAAAGAGTGAGAAAGGGAAGGAGTCATCACCGGGGGGCGATACTTGGCGGGCCGCTAAACCAGGTAGTCAATAGTGTGAAGGGGAACGGCCTGGCGTTCCATAAAGTACCAATCAGGCTTGTCCCCCTTGGAGTAGATGATGGAAAACTGAGCTAATTGTGCCGCCTGATAATGTTTCCAGAGGTCTGGTACCCCCAGACTTCCTTGTTTCCGGGAACGCAAGAGTATGTTTGTTTAACCTATAGCCCTTCTTACCCCAGATTAACTTAAAAATGTTAGCTTGAAGTTTCTGAATCGGAGATTTAAGCACTGGGATGGGAAGTGAGCGGAATAGATATAGAATGCGCGGAAGAAGAGTCATCTTGACCGCATTAATTCTGCCTAGCCAGGAAATGTGATAGCGCGACCATTCCAATAGGTCATTTAATTTTTTGATCATGGGTGGGTAGTTAGCCGAGTAGAGCTTGTCTATCTTGGCAGTTATAGAGACTCCTTAAAAAGGGATGGAATCTAAATGCCATGAGAAGGGAAAATGCTCTTCAAGTTGACCAACTAGTGATAAGGGGAGATTGATGTTAAGAGCTAGCGATTTACTCATGTTGACCCGTAGGCCCGAGGCTGCGCCAAAGAAATCAAGGAGGGAAACTATATTAGGGAGGGAGATCAAGGGCGAGGTGATGAAAAGCATTGTCGTCTGCGAACAGAGCACATTTTGTGGGTATAGTCTCCGCACCTGAGACCGTGGATATCCGGGTGAAGGCGTATGGCTGTCGCTAGCGACTCCAAAGCTATGGGAAAAAGTGGGGATAGAGGACACCCTTGCCTCGTACCTCTGCGGATCGGGATGTCAGCGGAGTAATAACCTTGCAATCTGATTTGGGTTATAGGGGAGGAGTAGAGGGCAGTGAGCGTGGTAATGAAAGAAGGACCAAAGCCACCCCACGTTTCAAGAGTGTTTAAAAAGGAATGGCCAAGACAAGGAGTCGAAGGCCTTTTGTAGATCGAAAAAAAGGAGAAACCCCTCCTGAGTTGTGCCACCATCCTAACCCGAGTTCAGTAAAGAAATAGCGTCAATTACCCTCCTTACTTGGTCAGGACCCTGTCTGCCAGGGATAAATCCCACCTGATCCTTATGTATGTGATTGTTAATAAAGCTGGATAGGCGGTTTGCTAGAATTTTGGTCATTATCTTAAGGTCGTTATTGATGAGAGAAATTGGCCTGTAGTTCCCCACCTCAGAATGATCCTTACCCGGTTTGGGAATAACGGAAATTAAAGCTTTGTTAGATGTGTTATTGAGTTGGGCACCACCCCTAAGGGAATTGAAGAACCTGACCAGGTAAGTAGACAGGTTAGACGCAAATGATTTGTAATAAGCGTTACAGAAACCGTCTGGGCCAGGGGTGGAATTTGGATGGAGGGATTTAATTACATCTAGTACTTCTTGTTCACTAAAGGGGGGTGTCGAGGAGGGATCTATGCGAAGATTTGAGTTGGGAGAGGCACGCCGTCCAAGCAAGAATTAAGGTCATCCCCCTTCTGGGGTGGTGGGGCAGCATAAAGTTGCGAATAGAAAGAGTGGAAGGAGTTCATGATGGAATTGGGTTTGCCGGTGAGATCTCCTGCTGGAGATTTAATTTTGGGTAAGGAGACCACCCTAAACCGAGGGGAAAGTTTTGCAGCCAATTTCGTGCCTAATTTATCCTGAGATGCATAAATACGAGCCCCTTGCCAGCATTAGCGAGAGTTTAATTTTGTCCAGTTCCGCTAGAAGTGGGAGAGCGTTTATGAGCTCTACTAGTCTGGAGTTTAAAAGTCTGGCGTTTTAAAATCGGCCTCCAGACGATTGATATCTATTTGTCTTTCCCTTTTGATCTTTGCTCCTAGTTGAATAAGGTGGCCCCTTAAAACCGCTTTATGGGCCCCCCAAAGCAATGTAGGTGAAGTGTCGGGGAGATCATTGAGGGGAAAAAGTCGCGAATCGTTTTTTCGATCATGGTCCATCTAGTGGGATCACTTAAGAGGGAATCATTCAATCTCCAAGGGGCAGGTCCCCTATGCAGAGAGGAGCTCGTAAGCTGGAGAGTAACGATAAGAGTGGTCTGACCAAGGGGTGTCTCTAATTTTAGATTTCAAGGCAGAGGAGATTTCATTAGTGTATTGTGTGATGCCACCTGTAAAGAAGATGCATGGGTGAAATGCACGCAGTTATAAGGGACCAACAGGAGACGGAGGGGTTCCCCAGTAGCCAACCTGTCCGGAAGCTAGTGAAGATATAGATCAACTTAGCGGATCGTCCGGACCGCAGGAACCTGGAAAAAAAGGGGAAGAGCAGTAAAAAGAGAGAGGGGAGAAAGAACAGCAAAGAGAAGAGGAACCTGCAAGAGCTTGATCTTACAGGGGGATGGGGATAACCCCCGGCTCCCCACCGCGTGTTCAGAGGAGTCCTGAGCCAGTCAGGGTGCATTCCTGCAGGATGTAAGAGAATGGGCTCCTACGTCCCAACAGGAGAAGGCGCATTCAGGCCGCTCCAACCATGGAGCCCCAGCCCGGCACTCCTGAGAAGAAAGATGCAGTAGCACCCCTAGCCAAATAATAGCGGAAGCATCAGGGGGGAACCTAAAAGGAAAGACAGGGAGGGAGAGAAGGGAAGGAAAGTGATGGGGGGGGGATTGGGGGAATGGGAGGAAGTGGATGCTGGGAAAGGAAGGGGTAGGTGGGGGGGGGGAAGGAGGGGGGAAAGGAGGGGGGAAGGTAGAGGAGGGTAGGATATGAAAGCTAAGCCAAAGGAAGGCTGCCGCCATTAAACAACATCGTAGGAGCAGAACAAAAGGGGTCAGCGGTGAGAGATACTACTTTAAGGGCTCAGGCTGGTGGGGGAAGAAACTTTAAAAACATAACCAAACATATAAAGAGATGTGAAAGAATCTAATAACACATGCAAGTATGGCGAAAAAATGATTGTGGAGAGGTAAATCAAAAAAAGGGGGGGAAAGGGCAAAAAAGGGGGGGAGGCCTTACAATAAAACAATAGCAAATATCGCAGTCAAGAAGATCTATGGGGGAAGTGAACCACCCCAGCAGGGAGAGGTCTCCCAGCGGCACAAAGTGCAAAAAGAAAAAAGGCCTGGGACCAAAAAGAGTAATCAAGGAGGCTTGACATCACGATGGCGTTTCGACTGGTGTTGATCGGTGGAGGGCGTTTAGAGGACATCGATCTGGTGTTTGGAGCGGGGCTCTGAAGGTCCCTGGTGATGATTCCCAGCTGCAGAAGAATACCTTCTCCCTCCTGAAAGCTGGAAAAGCCATAAGTCTTATGATGTTGAAAGTAAAGCTTAAAAGGGAAGGAGCACCAGTATTTCGGAGATTTATTGGAAAGAGCAGTGAGTAGTGGTTTCATGGATCTGCGGTGTTGGATCGTCATAGGTGAGAGGTCAGCAAAAAGTTGGATTCTATGGCCTTGCACAGATAGGTCCTCTTTGTCCCTACTTTTCTTCATAATTTCCTCCACCCCGAAAAAAATGTGGTTTGACAATGTCTCTCGGAAGACCATCCTTGCGGGATAGCTGAAGGGCTTTGTGTGCTCTGTCCAGATACAGCCAGTGGTCCGGAATGTCGGGGATGAGGTCTTTTTATAAAGGTTTTGACAGAAGTGGGAACATCAGTGACGGATTCGGGGACCCCCGGATCCTGAAGTTCAGCCATCTGCTCCTATTTTCTAGGTCATCCAGCTTTGAGAGTGCAGTGTCCAATTGATCTTGGAGCGTTTGGATGCAGGCAGAGTTTTGGTTGGCCCTCACCATGGTTTGGTCCACTGTGTATTCTATTGCATCCATTCTTGTGCCAATATTGTGTAATTCTGCTTTGATAGATTCTGTAATCTGGGCGGCTGTGTGGGCTAAACCTGCAGCAAGCATGTCAGAAAACTGGGCCATGAGCTGTATCGGGGTTGGAGCTCAAGGCACTAAGGCCCCCAGGTGATGTGCGCAGGCTTGAGAGGCCGGGCTATGGTGGCCTGGTGTCCCCACTAGTTTCACCATAGAGCATGTAAAAGGGATTCTGTGGAGGCAGGAGAGGCATCTGGGGGTTGTAGGGCATATGCTGGGGTCGCTGGGGAGGACCAGGGCCCAGGGGAAGCTGGTGGTATGTCCACTATGGAGTCTATAGGCCCCCCTACCTCAGAGCTACCTCGTGCTTCCTGTTCTTGTGAGCTGGCCGCCGCCATCTTAAGAGTCCTGCAGAGAAGTGAAATCGAGTCGGCGGAATACCTCCTTCCTCTGGCCCGCCGACATACAGGAGCTGTCCCTTGGGTGTGCAGGAGGGGGGATGCTGGTGAGGAGAGAGAATCTCCCAACGGCGCCGGAGCTGGGGCTCACAAAAGACCGGAGCGGTGCGGAGCTCACAGGCTAGGCATCTGTCCCGGAACTGCAGCACATGCGCTTTTATTTTTTTATATATTTCTGTTCTCCCCTATTAAAGTGATACTAGTCTCATGTTTTTTTTTTTCCTAGTTAAAAATAAGAAACATGTCATACCTGCCCTGTGCAGTGATTTTTGCCCAGATCCTCCTGTCAAATGCCCCCACAGTAAGCAGCTTGCTATGAGGGCTCCCGAACCAAGCCACAGCTCCCTTTGTCCATTCGGACACGGCCATGGCCCGGCCGCTTACTGGCTTTGACAGCAGCAGGAGGCATGTGCCTCTGGTGAGTTACCATCTTTATCACATCGGGTGTCAGTGGTGGAGGCGTGTGAGGTGTTTTGGTCCGCACATTGGTTTCCCGTGGGTCTGTATTGTCACCGGAAATAGCTGTCAGTGCATTTTTCTTTGGTAACAGGCTTTGGTATTTAATAATAACCAGCTCTAAAAACAGAATCACACTATTGCGGTCCCTTTGTTTCTTTCCCCCATTGTGGTCATCAATTGGATTGAGGAGAGACATAGAAGAAGTGTGTGCTGTATCAGAAGATATCCCAAGGTGCTATCATCTTACTGGATACAGTCATTGGGATCCAAGCCTTTGGTGGAGGTCATCATTCTTGCCGATTACCTTATCCATGTGAATGAATGGGCATGAGCTCTGGCGAGTTGCCATCTTGTACAGGATTGGTGCCTTAGTGGTGTAGGAGATAAGAGGCGTGTTTTGATCACACACAGGATTCTCTGCGACTTTACCCTTTCACTGAAGATATTCAGTAATATATAGACTCTATCCAAGAGACTTTATTCCTCACGGACTGTATTGTGCTGTCTTGAGGGGGTCACTCATTTCAGCCCTAGATTATAATTTCGTCTGCGCTAACACTGATTGGGTTTCTGTGAGATTTAATTGATTTTTTTTTTTAGAATGGCGCTGCGCTGCTGTCTCAGCCAATGAGGAGGGGAGTCCTGGGAAGCTGAGACACTCCTGCAAAATCAAGAAATACCGTACTTAACAGAAAATTATAAATGAGCAGCCAGCACAGCAGAGGACAGTCTGTATACTGTACAAAAATTGAAACCATCTGTGCGGCGCAAATATAGCACTAGTGATTAAAAAATAAATGTGCAAAAAAACACAAATGGTTTATTATTATTACACAGGATTTATATAGCGCCAACAGTTTGCGCAGCGCTTTACAATGTGGGGGAAGACAATACAGTAACAGTACAATTCAATACAGGAGGAATCGGAGGGCCCTGCTCATAGAGCTTACAATCTAGAAGGGAGGGTCAAGTGAAACAAAAGGCAGTAACCGAGGGGGAAGGCAGGTGGATAAAATGGAGTTAGTTGTTAGGTGTGGGTAAGATGGGCTTCACTGAAGAGGAGGGTTTTCAGAGATCGCCTAAAAGCTAATAGAGTAGGAGATAAATGGACAGATAAGGGTAAGGAGTTCCATAGGATTGGAGAGGCTCTGGTAAAGTCCTGGAGGCGAGCATGGGAAGAGGTGACAAGGGAGCTAGAGAGCAGGAGGTTCTGAGAGGAACTAAGAGAATGATTAGGCTGGTGATGTAGCTGGGGGCTAAGTTATGGATGGCTTTGTAAGATGTTGTTAGTATTTTGAATTTGATTAGTTGGTTGAGCGGAAGCCAGTGGAGGGCTTGACAGAGAGGAGCGGTGGACACTGAGCGATGGGTAAGATGGAGGAGTCTGGCGGCAGCATTCATGATGGATTGAAGGGGGGGTAGCCTGTGTATAGGTAAGCCAATGAGAAGGGAATTGCAGTAGTGGAGGCGCGAGATGACCAGGCAGTGAACTAGAAGCTTTGTTGTGTCTTTGGTTAGAAAGGGGCGTATTTTGGAGATGTTGCGGAGGTTGAGGCGGCAAGATTTTGACAGCGACTGGATGTGGGGCTTGAAGGAGAGTTCAGAGTCCAGGACAACACCTAGGACCTTGGCGTGCGGGGATGGGCTGATAGTAATTCCATCAATGTTGACGGAGAGATCAGGGGAAGGGGCATGTGGTGGAGGAAAAATTATAAGCTTGGTTTTGGATGGATTGAGTTTGAGGAAGTGATGAGACATCCAGACCGATATATCTGATAGTAAATTATTGATACATGCGGAGACTGAGGGAGAGAGCTGAGGGATTAGTTCTAGTTTGACTCCCAGAACTGTGTGCCGTCCAGTTACTGGGGGGGATTTTGCCTTAGATGTTTTAGTACTTCTTCAGCTCCAAGGGTGATACAGCAGAGATACCTAGGCTGGGTATCGGAGCTCCATTACATTGGTAACATAATGACTGTTATTACCACAAAAATATGTAACTATATAAGTGATAAAACATAACCGTACAATGGTACATTTTGAGTGTACTGTGACACTATTTTTGAAGTACGTGTATAGAAAAGGAAAAAGTCCAAGCTAGTGTATAAACTTTAATCTTCAATGTGTGATCTAAGTGAATGCTGAATAACACTGTGAATAAATCAACCACCACCAACTTCAAGGAGGCTTACTGGAACAAATGGACCCAGTTTAGCATATGCCTATTGGGTCAACAGAGGCTGTAGTGTATAAACGCCTAGTAGTGAAAGGGGAGAAGGTAGTTGAAATCTCTCCCACCACATTCCACTCTGCTCTTCACACACTGGAATGCTCCACATCCACCCTCAATGGAATCGGCTCAATAGGGGATCCGCAGAATCACAGTAAGGCATGGATGTAATCAACAGTTAAGCTCAATGAATGAATGGGTTATCCAAAGGAGAAAAAAAAAAATACAGTAAAGCGGTTTATTAAAGGTTAAGAAAACTTACAATTGGGTAGTTAAAAAAAAAAAGCGCTTTCAATTTTGTAGACAGCATGGATACACAATGGCACAAATGGCGCTCGACAATGCGTTTCGTCTACCAAGACATCATCTGGGGTACCTTCCGTTTGTGCCATTGTGTATCCATGCTTTCTACAGAATGCAAAATTAAAAGCGTTTTTTTTATCTACCCAATTGTAAGTATTTTTAACCTTTTAATAAACCTTTATTGTATGGTTTTATGAAAGGGGGGAAAAAAACAGGCCTAGACAGGATAAGAGTACAAGCATCCTGCTATGGGGAAAGTAGGCTTTACCTGGCCTTTTGACTGACGGGGGGGGGGGTTATCTTTGGAAAAAGGTGTCTCCACTGAAGCTTTATCACCAATCCTTGTTTCCACAACAGCCCAAAATTTTCAAAATCCAGTTGTCACCATGATAGAAAGTGAGGTGAAATCTTTTGAACTGGGGTACAAACCGCAAAACACATGTTACAGGGATGTTAACCCTGCCTATGCTATCCAAAAAACATAACATTTTTGGCTGGAGTTATACTTGAAAAATGTACCTGTTTAAATTTGCAAACAAACAAACCAACAGAATCGGGGACTCCCTTTAGTAGGCAGGATAAGGCAGAGTTGAGCTGAAAATTGCTAGCGATTGATTTGCCAGCTACAGCTGAATGTCCTTGTCTGTCATTGGTCATACTGCTGTAGAGTGCACTGTTCCACTTTTGTATCCTGGGGTATATGGTTTCAGAAGTTTGCTACTTGTGCTATGTGGAACATTTCTCAGCATGTTGGAATATGTTGTTCTACAGTATGAGGTGAAGAGTGGTGGTTAGTCAAGTTACGTGTAATGTTAAGCCTTCTGTATAAGAAAATGTATGCTTTTTAATTTTTTAATAAAATTTAATACTGTTTGTAAGATGACTGACAAGCCCCTTATGTAATGGCATAGTGCACATGACAGGTGCTCTTTAAGGGGGATATCGGGGGTCTATTAGAACCCTATTGTCACCTCTGCACTCACAATGTGCTTAATCATCCTCTTCCCCAGCTAGGATGGCCAGGGTTAAACTGCTTGTGAGCCTGGAAGTGCTCGGATCTGATCACTTTCATGTTCATACTACACGGGAGATCCGCGAACCAATGCTACATGCATAATAGTGGTGAAAAAAGGTTAAGAGGTTTCTTGGGTCAACTCCTGCTATTTGAACACTGTTGGTAAATTAGTAATTTCTTAAAGTGGTTTTAAACCCTGCTTGATCATATTTACTTATAGGCTTACCTGTAGGTAAATGAATATCTCCTAAACATGCACAGTTTAGGGGATATTCACTCTGCATGCAGTCAGGGACATCGCTGGCGCATGCACTCTGAAGGTCCGGCATACCTTGCCGGAACTTAAGAGCTTCGTGCTGGAACCAAGGGCTCTTGTGCTCATGCACTGGAGTGACGTTATCGCGGCTCTGGCCAATCATAGCCAGAGCGTGTGAACCCGGAAGAAAGACAGGGGTAGCATGTCAGTGCCCTCAGCCGTGACATAACAGAGCTGGAGGGTTTCGTTCCAAGGTGAGTATTTCATTATGTGATGCATACTAGCACGTTATGCCATTGGCTTGCAGGTTTGTGTTTTTGTTTTGTTTTTTTAAACATCCGCGGTTTTCAACCATTTCAAGTAGATAACATTTTCTGTATATGTATTTACAGTGGGTACGGAAAGTATTCAGACCCCCTTAAATTTTTCACTCTTTGTTATATTGCAGCCATTTGCTAAAATCATTTAGGTTCATTCTTCTTCCTCATGAATGTACACATAGCACCCCATACTGACAGAAAAACACAGAATTGTTGACATTGTTGCAGATTTATTAAAAAAGAAAAACTGAAATATCACATGGTCCTAAGTATTCAGACCCTTTGCTCAGTATTTAGTAGAAGCCCCCTTTTGATCTAATACAGCCAGGAGTCTTTTTGGGAAAGATGCAACAAGTCTTTCACACCTGGATTTGGGGATCCTCTGCCATTCCTCCTTGCAGATCCTCTCCAGTTCTGTCAGGTTGGATGGTAAACGTTGGTGGACAGCCATTTTTAGGTCTCTCCAGAGATGCTCAATTGGGTTTAAGTCAGGGCTCTGGCTGGGCAATTCAAGAACAGTCACGGAGTTGTTGTGAAGCCACTCCTTCGTTATTTTAGCTTTGTGCTTAGGGTCATTGTCTTGTTGGAAGGTAAACCTTCGGCCCAGTCTGAGGTCCAGAGCACTCTGGAGAAGGTTTTTGTCCAGGATATCCCTGTACTTGGCCGCATTCATCTTTCCCTCGATTGCAACCAGTCGTCCTGTCCCTGCAGCTGAAAAACACCCCACAGCATGATGCTGCCACCACCATGCTTCACTGTTGGGACTGTATTGGACAGGTGATGAGCAGTGCCTGGTTTTCTCCACACATACCGCTTAGAATTAAGGCCAAAAAGTTCTATTTTGGTCTCATCAGACCAGAGAATCTTATTTCTCACCATCTTGGAGTCCTTCAGGTGTTTTTTTAGCAAACTCCATGCGGGCTTTCATGTGTCTTACACTGAGGAGAGGCTTCCGTCCATAAAGCCCCGACTGGTGGAGGGCTGCAGTGATGGTTGACTTTCTACAACTTTCTCCCATCTCCTGACTGCATCTCTGGAGCTCAGCCACAGTGATCTTTGGGTTCTTCTTTACCTCTCTCACCAAGGCTCTTCTCCCCCGATAGCTCAGTTTGGCTGGACGGCCAGCTCTAGGAAGGGTTCTGGTCGTCCCAAACGTCTTCCATTTGAGGATTATGGAGGCCACTGTGCTCTTAGGAACCTTAAGTGCAGCAGAAATCTTTTTGTAACCTTGGCCAGATCTGTGCCTTGCCACAATTCTGTCTCTGAGCTCTTCAGGCAGTTCCTTTGACCTCACGATTCTCATTTGCTCTGACATGCATTGTGATCTGGAAGGTCTTATATAGACAGGTGTGTGGCTTTCCTAATCAAGTCCAATCAGTATAATCAAACACAGCTGGACTCAAATGAAGGTGTAGAACCATCTCAAGGATGATCAGAAGAAATGAAAAGCACCTGAGTTAAATATATGAGTGTCACAGCAAAGGGTCTGAATACTTAGGACCATGTGATATTTCAGTTTTTCTTTTTTAATAAATCTGCAACAATGTCAACAATTCTGTGTTTTTCTGTCAGTATGGGGTGCTATGTGTACATTCATGAGGAAGAAGAATGAACTTAAATGATTTTAGCAAATGGCTGCAATATAACAAAGAGTGAAAAATTTAAGGGGGTCTGAATACTTTCCGTACCCACTGTATGTATGTATGCAATTGTCATTGAATGTGGAGAAAATTTGTATTAGAAACCAATGCCCATAGTAATATTTCTGTTCCTTTCCAGATAGTATCACTGTTTATGATGACATTGATGCAGATGTGCTGAGAAATTACCAGGAGTTTACTTTGGTGAATGTCATCTATTACACATTGAAAGAGGCCACTACAAGTGAGCAGAGTGCTAGGATGACTGCTATGGACAATGCCAGCAAGAATGCTTGTAAGTAGATCTATGCTGAAAATTCAAGGAATGATCATACATGTACATATTTATTTTATGGATTTCTAGTATTGCTGCAAAATTAGTGAGTATGGATTGTGGAATTCACCAGTATTCTAAGCCCAGGATTCATTGGGCACGTGCAAAGACCTAATGAACATGAATATTTATCCACAACATAAGCTCAAAGGTGTGGGAATTGTTCAGCTATTTGGGTAGTGTAATTGTGAAACCAACGTTAAATTGTTGACAATTAACTTGACTATGATTTATTTTTTATTTTTTCCCCCATTAGCTGAAATAATTGACAAATTGACTTTGACTTACAACCGTACTCGTCAAGCTGTCATCACCAAGGAGCTTATTGAAATTATCTCTGGAGCAGCTGCACTGTAAGTACAAGGAATTACTGCCTTACCGAGCCTTTTGATAGGGCAAGGGGAACGACTGAGCTTGTGCACCTAAGAATCCTTGAGTGCTCTATTTTGTTTTATATTTGGCTCCTCCACTTCAGGAAAGTCAAAGATTGTGTTTAAAGTGGTAGGAAACTCAGTTTTTTTTTTTTTTTTTTAATTTGCATCTACGTGTAAACTTATAACATGTAACTTGTAAAGCTTACCTGTAGGTGCAAGGAATATCTCCTAAACGTGCACTATTTAGGAGATATTCTATAGCTGTGCAGCTGGTGCGGTCACCAGCGCATGCGCACTGCGCGCTGAAAGGACTGCATACAGAGTGCCGTTCCGTCAGAGCTGTGCTGCTATCATGGCTCCTGTGCGCATGTGCGGGAGTGACTTCATCGTGGCTTGGCCATTTAAATAGCCGCATACCCGGAAGGAAAACCAAGTGAAGATGGAAGCCCTGTCAGTGGTGACAGCGTGTCACCAGAGGGCTTTGTTTTGGGCTAAGTCATTCATAATGTGCTAGTATGCAATGCATAATAGCACATTGACTTTTGTCTTACAGGAAGGTGTTTTTTTTTTTTTTTTTTTTTTTTAAGATCAGCCTTTATACCGCTTTAACACTAAAGAATGTAATTTGTAGCATTTAAAGAATATTTTTAAATAGAGCCCACCCACATATGCATCTGACACCTTTGTGCACAGGTGAAGAATGGCCCCCATCCCCACCAGCAGTTTACAGGAACTGCAGTGACCTGTTTTACATGCAGTATTATCTTGTTGTAAACCTTCATGCTGTAACTCTCAGATGTTTCTTCAGCATAACAACTGTGCACAGGACATAAGCATGCAGGATTTCCAGTTGTACAGGAGATTAGTTTGTATATACATTTACATAATACTTTTTAGATTTGCATGTGTTTAAGCATATGACATTTTACTTTAAAATAACGTGTTAAAATATTCTTCTTACATTGTGTGCATTTTGCATGGTGTGTTTTAACTTGCTTGTTCTGTTTCTAACACTATTACCAGGGATTGAAATGGTGGAAATTAAGAATCATTGTCGCCAGGTAACATATTTTTGTTGTGTCAACCGTAAATTGTAGAACTCTTCTTTTTATTTTTTTTTTATTTTGTTATGTACTTTACCATTTTCTGACTGCGGTGAACAGTTTTTGCAGGGTGTTAAAAGCGATAAAACGTTACTATGTTAATGTAATACAGAGATGTACTGTGTACGTGTTTTTTTTTCTCTCCAAGATTTACCCTTTAACCACTTCAACCCCTTGGGGCATACCTGTACGTCCTCGGGTTGAAGCAGTTATCCTGGAATGATGCTGGAAACTACATCTGTACCTGCCACCCCTCTGATGTAAAACTGGAAGCAATGAGGATTTCTCACTTTCAGTTTGATGTTTACAAGCAGTTACCAGCTTATATAGCATCTGATCAAACCAATCGGTTTCATTAGATGCCTCCAGGGCAGAGAAGAGATCTGGGATCTAATAGACCCCAGATCTCACCATAAAGAGGACCTGCCATGTGGTGCCTATTGCCTATCAAAAGGGATGATGATTATTCCTTGTGATAGCAATAAGGTTGATAAAATGAAAGTACCTCCGCTCCCCAGTGGTCATGCACAAATGCATACGTAAGTCCTGCACGCAAATGTAAACGATCATCACACCACACGTGAGGTATTGCTGCAAACGTTTCAGCGAGAACAATTCCAACCCCAGACCTGCTGTGTAACTCTAAACTGGCTACCTGTAAAGGATTTTAAAGCGTTGCCTATAGAGATTTTTAGGGAATTGTAGTTGGACGCTGTTCCACGGCTGTGCAACATAAAAAATTGCAGCACGCGCCATTTTATTTTCTAGGGTCTCTGCTTTCAAAAAATATATAATGTTTGGGGAGTTCTAAATTTTCTAGCTAAAGAATGTGGATTTTTACATGTATGTGAGAAATGTCAGAATTGGCCCTAAGGGTAAAGTGGCTTTAACGTTTACTTTTTTAAACTGCCACATTAGTTTGAAAGTACAGTCATGGCCAAAAGTTTTGAGAGAGACAAAAATTAATTTTCACAGTCTGCTGCTTTTGTGTTTTTAGATCTTTTGGTCAGATGTTACTGTGGTATACTGAAGTATAATTGCAAGCATTTCATAAGTGTCAAAGGCTTTTATTGACCATGACATTAAGTTTCTGCAAAGAGTCAATATTTGCAGTGTTGACCCTTCTTTTTTCAAGACCTCTGAAATTCTGGCATGATGTCAATCAACTTTTGGGCCACATCCTGACGGATAGCAGCCCATTTTAGCATAATCAATGCTTGGAGTTTGTCAGAATCTGTTTTTTTTTTTTTTTTTTTTTTGGTTCACCCGCGTCTTGAGGATTGACCACAAGTTCTCAATGGGATTAAGGTCTGAGGGTTTCCTGGCCATGGATCCAAAATTTTTATGTTTTGTTCCCTAACCCACTTATCACTTCCGCCCTTATGGCAAGGTGCTCCAGCATGCTGGAAAAGGCATTGTTCCTCACTAAACTGTTCTTGGATGGTTGGAAGAGGTTTCTCTCAATATATTTTTGTACCATTCTTTATTAATGGCTGTGTTCTCGGGCAAAACTGTGAGTGAGCCAACTCCCTTGGCTGAGTAGCAACCACACACATAAATGGTATCAGGATGTTTTACTGTCGGCATGACACAAAACTGATGGTAGCACTCACCTTTTCTTCTCTGGACAAGGTTTTTTTTTTTTTCCGGATGCCCCAAACAATGGAAAAGGGGATTCATCAGAGAAAATGATAAAAAACGAGGATCAATGCCCTACCTGAAAGGGGTCTGACTCAAGAACCAATGAATGGTGTAAATATGTACAAAAGTATCAATGTGCAAATCCGCAGTGATGAAAAATGAAACAACCAAATTCCAATACAATCAGAAAAAGCAGCCAATTCTATTCAGTGTCCCCACTGTGAAGTAATACTATATAAAAAAAAAGGCGCTAATTCATGTATAATATATTATTTAGCGCATCAGTTTTATATTAAGATCTTGTGTATAACCTTTCTGAACAAGAATTATACATGAATTAGCGCCGTTTTTAATATGTTTTTATATCAGAGAAAATGACTTTTCCCCATTCCTCGGCAGTCCAATCCCTGTACCTTTTGCAGAATATCAGTCTCTCCCTGATTTTTTTTTTTTTAAAGAAATAGCTTCTTTGCTGCTCTTCTTGACACCAGGCCATCCTCCAAGTCTTTCCCTCACTGTGCGTGCAGATGTACTCACACCTGAATGCTGCCATTCCTGAGCAAGCTCTGCACTGGTGGTGCCCCAATCCCCCAGCTCAATCAACAGCTGTCTTGGTGCTTGCTAGACTTTCATGGGCGCCCTGAAGCCGCCTTCACAAATGCAGTGGAAATGTTTTTTTATGGGATGAAGTTAATTTTCATGGTAAAGAGGGATTTTGCAATTCATCTGATCACTCTTCATAACATTCTGGAGTATATGCAAATTGCCATAAAAAAAACTGAGGCAGCAGACTTTGTGAAAATGTAATATTTGTGTCATTCTCAATTTTTTGACCATGGCTGTAGTCTGGATTGAGGGATTTAGAAAATTGCAGACCTTTCATGGTTGTCTCTGGTCCTAATACTTTGTGCCACTGATGGGGAACAAGTAAGTGGCCAGTCCAGGAGAAAGCAAAAACTTGATTCAAATACTTGTTTTGTGTTGGGATTTTAAGTATTGAAGCCTTAGGACCAGGTAATCAGCCTTTTTCGTGAGAAGAGTTAAGCAGTTGGCAGCCTGTGTGTATTTTCTTAGTACAGGTTTTCTAGACTTATTTTGTGTGATGAAAATTCTGTTGTCAAATTAATTTTAGGAGTTCTTCTATGAAATCCAAACTTAAATAAATCTAAGACCCTGTTCACACTGGGGCGACGCTACTTGCTGGGGCGACCTCACAGACTTCGGAGCGGCCGGCACGGGCTTCATAACATTGAAGTCAATGCAGGTCGCTCCGGGTCGCCTCAAAGAAGCTCCGGACCCTTTTTCTAAGTCGGAGCGACTTGTGTCGCTCCTATTAGAACGGGTCCACAGCTTCTCTATGGCAGGCGACCTGTCAGGCGACCAGGTCGCCCCAGTGTGAACGGGGTCTTAGGCTCCATGCACACTATCTTTTTGTTTTAAAGCTAAAAAAAAACCGCTGGTAATAGCTTTTTTGTAGTAGCATTGTAGGAACGTTGGCGTTTTTTATTTTTTTTCCAGGAAAAAAAAAACCTCAAACGCTATTAGTAGAGTAGCGCTTAGGAGTGTTTCTGCTGTAAAAACTCTACAATCAATTTTTTTTTTCTTGCTTCTGGATGCTGAAGCTCAAACACTTAAAGCGGAGTTCCACCCTGGATTTTTTTTTTTTTTTTAATACCCCCGGGACAGTCAGGGCTAGTACATTCCACAATGGCTAGCCTCTGATCTGTCCCGGGTTGCACTTACCTGTTCGGCATCTTCTTCCGCCTTCTTTGGTCCCACGATGCTCTGCGCCGGCCCCGATGTCACTTCCGGGTCGCGCGCGTCATCCCTCTACAGCTTCTGGGCATGCCCAGAAGCTGTTTAGAAGGGGATGACGCGCGCGACCCGGAACTGACGTCGGGGCCGGTGCAGGCGCAATGATTCCTGGGAGCTATGACGTTCAGCTCCCAGGAATCATTGCAGAGCCAGGAAGTGACGACAGGCCGCGGCCGAGGAAGAAGGAAGTAAGGTAAGTATTTTTTCTTCGCTACGAGGTAAGTAAAAAAAAAAAAAAATATGCGATTATCCATTTCTTTTTCAGTTGACCCAGAGCGAGAAGATGGAGGTAAGTATTAAATTAGGGTGGAACTCCACTTTAAGCCGGGTTCACATGTGTGCAACCTTGGGTTCAGTGCGTGCCTGTTCACAGGTTCAGGAACAATTCAGGTCCGAATGTTTGCTTGTATTCGCACCTGAACCGGACCCAAACGCGCACAGATCCCTTTTTCAATCTGCTACCCGGCCGCCCCGGACCTGTGTGAACCTGCTACATTGAGAGCCGTTCAAATTGGATGCGGAGAAACCCGCATCCAGTTCGCACATATGTGAACCTAGCCTAAAGCAGTGTACATGGACACATAGGATAACACTGTTTAGCTTGTAGGAGCAGAAAAAAAATGCTAATGGCTTCTAGGAGCCTAAAAAACTGCTAGTGTACATGGAGCCTAAAGCTTTAGGAGCACTTTGCTATCCTTGATGATGATAAATCTGTATTTAAATGTGAAACAATCAAGGATATTCACTCTTGTGTTTGCGTGTGTTTTTTTTTTACCAAAGAATGTTTTCTGTGAGACATTTGACAATGGACTTGTAAGATGCCTGACTGTTCTTGATAGTATCACTACACTGTCAGTATAAAGCTGGCCATACACTATTCTAGCTACTAGTACCTGAAAGGTCCGTGTAAAGCTGGCCATTCAGTAGTACAGCTATTATGACTAAATGGAAAAAAAAAAAATCTGCTGATTCCTCCATCCATGCTACATAGCGTGGATGGACAAATCTCCCTGCTAGGCCCCTGGTTGTCAAAATACCTAACCAGCGGCTACATCTGATCGTATGTAGATGTTTAGCAAACCGGTTTTCTGCTTGACAGCGAGGAAAGCCTTGGGTTTAAAAATTGGTCCGTGTATGACTAACCAGTCTGCTTTCATCCTGAGCAATTATTTATCTAGTCTACTCACAAGACCAAAAGTATTTCAATTTACTAGTATTTTGTAAGACTATTTCACAAAATGTACAGTGTTAAGGAGGCCAAAGAACAGGTTTTAGAACCTCCACCTCATGGGGATTTGAGCCTGAATGCAAATAACTGAAATTCAGTTTGTAGAAAACGCAACTTTGCACCTTTTTTATTCAGTAAATAATTTGATATATTTTCATCAGTAACAAGCCTTAGTTTAAAAAAAAAAAAAGTGTTGTGTTTTCATACAGTTTATAATGAGTTATCCCTTTCTTTTTCAGATAATGTAATTGGGCTTACCTTGATGTCTGTGGATCTTTACGTCTGAGAGAGCGTTGGTTCATTTTATGAAGAAAACCAATATTTGTAAATTATATTACAATAAACACCTTACGTGGACATTGCTTTGTCTTTATGTCATAATGTTTAATGTTTTTCTTTTGGAAACAATGTAATACTGAGGATTTGTGCAGTGTTGTGACATATGTTTACTAAATGCTAAAACCTGATTAACTGCTTGCTGCCCGCCCACAATAGTTTTACTGCGGGTGGCACAGGCAGACTGGCAATGTTCCTGTACGTTACCAGCTTGCTTCCAGGTTTGGGGCATGCTGATTTCAGCAAATGATTTTGGCTGAAGTCAGTAAGTGCTCTTTTACACTGGCAGACCGTTCAGATCCGCCTGCCTGTTTTTTTGGCGGATCTGAACAGTCCCCCCATGCATCCCTATGGGGTATCGGATGTCAGCGGAGACATCCGATATAATAAATGAAAAATCCAGTGGTGATCAAATACCTCAAAAAAGCTGTATTTATGGAAAAAAAAGATCAAATTTTCATTTGCGTACAGTGTTGCATGTCTGCGGAATTTCCAGTAAAAGTAGCGCAGTGCTGAATAGCAAAAAACGGCCTGGTCATGAGGAGGGTGAAACCTTACGGAGCTCAAGTGATTAAAGTTTGATTTATAACCTCACATACCGTATATACTCGAGTATTAGCATGTTATTTTATGCTGAAAAAGCCTTCCTCTGCTTATACTCGAGTCAGGGTCCCCACTTACCTTTCTTCGGGCAGTGCTCATGTGCCGCCACTCTGCATCTCCTGTACTATGCCCGCAGCACTGCATCTCCTGTACTATACCCGCAGTCCCTGTTTTGGGTCTCATGGTGGTCTAGTTGGGTCCAGTAGCTGCTGCATTTCCCACCCTAGGCTTATACGCGAGTCAATACGTTTTCCCAGTTTTTTGTGGTACAATTGTGTGCCTCGGCTTATATTGGGGTCGGCTTATGCTCGAGTATATATGGTATATTTTACTTTGCTAGAATAAAGTTAATTTAATTTTGGAAATGCCGTGCCTTCAATATTAAATTTCAAATCCAGCCCTAACATTTTCTTTTTAGTTTTTATGTGGAAGGGTTTAGCGCCTCAAATTTATTTTATTTTTTTGTAGTCCCTGTTGGTAGACTTCACCTACTGTTGCTGATATTTAGACAAAGCAGAGAATAGACAGTCCAAAAAGGACACAAGCGCAAAAACATTTTTTAGTACAATTGGGAAGGTTTAGAACCCCTGTCATGCATTTGCAGTCTGTGTCTCAGGAGGGAAATGTTTCTCACTGCTCATAGAAGGAAAGACAACATTTCAAACCTAACAGGCTTTCTATCTTTTCCATCCCTATCCAAAACCTAAAAACAGCAAACTTTGGCTGACTATGGGGCATCCAGCTGCTGTGCATCCCTCCCTGCTGTTTTAGTGCACCCAGGAGAGACAGGGGCAGCATCCAACCATGCAGCATGACTGTCTATGGCAGGTGACGGCTGAACACTGTACCAAGTGGTACTCATGTTTGGTGCCTTATGAGTACCAAGTGGTACTTGTGTTAAAGTATAACTAAGGGCAAAAGTCTTATCACCCTCTTTGTCCTGCGTACCATTAGCATTGAAGGTAAAAGTAAAGAAAATCCCAATATTTGGGTTGTCCCCAGAATGGAGGTGAAATCTTCCAATGGGCAGTGCTGTATCCTGGCATAGGCCAACAAGGCCAAGGCCTAGGGCAGCATTTTGCAGGGGGGGGGGGGGGGCAGCAAAAAAAAAAAAAAATTCATTATTTGTAAAATGATTATGGACTTCCTTTTTTTTATACAAATAAGTGAAATAATCCTATAATTACAATCAGTGGCAGCAAACACAAGTCCAAATATCTTAAAAGAATAATCTTACTAATCCTGTGACATAAGGATGCACTGGTGGCCACTGATGGGGCTGCACTGGTGGCCACTGATGGGGCTGCACTGGTGGCCACTGATGGGGCTGCACTGGTGGCCACTGATGGGGCTGCACTGGTGGCCACTGATGGGGCTGCACTTGTGGCCACTGATGGGGCTGCACTGGTGGCCACTGATGGGGCCACTCTGATATGCTGAATTGATGGGCAGTAATGAGGCGGCACTGATGAGGCTGAACATATGGGAACTGATGGGCACTGATGGACTGTGGTTATGGTCTGTGGTTTACAGATGACAGGGTGGGTCATAAACAAGAAGGGGTGTGGCCTTTACAGAAAGGGGTGGTCATATTTAAATTGGGGGGGTGCACAAATTTAGTCAGGCCTAGGGCAGCACAAAACCTAAATACACCACTGCCAATGGGGACACTAGTTCTGGTGACCTGGGGGTCCCCAAGGAATTCCCTTAATTTGCAGGCATTTAATTTCACTTCCTGTTTGGCTATGAGACAGGAGGTAGAGGGAAATCTCCGCAATGGGACAGAGATGGCAGAAAAAAAATCTGACCGGTTATAACCCTCCCTTGCTCTATCCAAAATGGAAAAAAATTTGCCTATAGTTCTACTTTAACCACTTCTGGACCGGAAGGTTTTACCCCCTCAACCAGTTGCCGACTGCCCCGCGCAGATTTACTGCGGCAGGGCGGCTCGGCTGCGCATAATCACGTATTACGAAAGAAGATTTTTCCCCTGGGGGTGGGACTTTAAAGGCACTGAATATATATAACTTGAAACACTGTATACAATTAAATAAATTTATTGAAAGACATAAATACAAAAAATTGTATATTAAAAACAAGTAGCAAGCTGTATACAAATCATGGTGTCATGGGGTAAAAAACAGATACCGCTGTGTTGAAGGTAAATGCCCAACGCGTTTCAGAGACACAGCTCAGAATTCCTTCTTCAGGGGCTACCTTTGTATAGCGGTCTGTAAGTGATCAATCAAATATTTATCAATTAGTGGTAAGTATATCACAGATTTTTATATACAAACAGTATCCTAACATGTGCATTAATTATTGTAAACATTATACTGCATATATACTTCAAGCAAAATTTATATTTAACATGATGTAAGGGAACACTTACAGTATCTGCCGAATGACACTTTAGATTGTGAGCTTGCCCATAACAATAAAAACAAGAAACTGGATTGCTCTCATCCCTGCATTGGGGTGCCTTAATCAGGAAAATGGAAGAATTGGATGAAGACGTATCATGTAGGAAAAAAAAAAAAAAAAGGGTTTGGTTTCACTTGCTCTAATGGTAATAGAGCAAGTGATTAAACACTGCACTATTCTGTGGGGTTTGTGTCTGCATAAAGTGCTGCATAAATAAAAATGTATATAAAGGATTAGGAGTTAATGAATCATAGATATATCGAGAGAGGAGTGGGAAACTCCCGTTTGTCCAACGGGAGTTTATGCCCGTGTGAAATCACACTCTGGGGTGATTTCACACGGGCATATTATAATCACGTATTACTACGTGATTATGTGCACTCAGGCATCGCCGAGACCACGCTCCCGCTGTGATTAGGCGCAGTGGGAGGAGCAGCCTCGGCCACCTGTGATCGTCGGAGAAACTGACAGAAGACCCGCCTGCTTATGTAAACAAAGCAGGCGGGTCTTCTGTCACACAGGCAGAGAGAGATCAGGAGTTTTAGCTAAGCTGATACCCAGATCTCTCTGTGCCTGTCACAGAGCCCCCCCCCCCCCCCAGTCAGTAATCACATTTAGGCATACATTAACCCCTTTGCTCACCCCCAGTATTAACCCCTTCCCTGCCAGTGTCCTTTTTACAGTAACAGTGCATATTATTTAGCACTGATTAATGTATTAATGTCACTGGTCCCCAAAAAGTGTCAAATGTCAGGGGTCCGATCTGTCATCTGTCAGCCGCAATGTCGCAGTCCCGCCATTATTAATAAACAAAAAAAATAAACGAGTCCAAAAATCTATCCCATAGTTTGTAAATTGCTATAACTTTTGCGCAACCCAATTTTAATACGCTTTTTCGGATTTTTGCAAATTGTCCTAAACTGATAAAAAAAAAAAAAAAAAATGATTGGGAATGTTTGATAGCAGAAAGTATAAAATATTGTATTTTTTTTTTTTTCAAAATTGTCTGTCGGTCTTTTTTTTGTTTATAGCGCAAAATCCAAAAACCGCAGAGGTGATCAAATACCACCACAAGAAAGCTCTATTTGTGGGAAAAAAAATAACAGGAATTGTATTTGGGTACAGCATCGCATGACCGCGCAATTTTTCATTAAAGTAACGCAGTGCCAAATCGCAAAAAATTGCCTGTTTTTGCGATACAGCACTGCATTACTTTGACAAATGTGCGGTCATGGGACACTCTACCTAAATAAATAAAATATAGCTTTCTTTTGGTGGTATTTGATCTTCTCTGTGGTTTTTATTTTTTGTGCAATGAACAAAAAAGAGCGACAATTATGAAAATTTCTACTTTTTCATAATTTTAGGCTAATATGTATTCTGCCACATATATTTGGCAAAAAAAAATCCCAATAAGTTGTATATTGATTCGTTTGCGCAAAAGTTATCGCATCTACAAACTAGGGGAAAGATTTATGGCTTTTTTTTTTTCCACTAGTAATGACGGCGAATATCGATTTATTTATTTATTTTTTTTTTTTTGCGGGATTGGGGCAGACAGATCATACACCTGACACTTTTGAGGGGACCAGTGACATTGCTGCAGTAAACGGTGCTAAAAATATGCACTGTTACTGTATGTAAACATACTTAACTTATGTAAACATACTTCACTGGCAGAGAAGGGGTTAACACCAGGGGTGATCAAAGGGTTAAGTATGTCCCTAGGGGATGCTTTCACCAGAACTTGTGTCCCCATTGGAAGATTTTCCTTTTACTTCTGGGGACAACTTAAAATGTGGGATTCTCTTCAGCTTTCAATAATGATGGTAAACAGGACAAATGGGGTGAATCTTCCCAACGGGCAGAGTTAGCAATAAAAACTTGAAGTGTTCTAATCCTTCACCCTATCCAAAATGGAAAAAAAAAAATGTATACTTCAGAGTGAATTTGCAAAAAGCTAAAAACAAAGTCTCCACCTGCCAAAACAATGTGGTATTTGGCTTAGACAGTCTTCTAATAATTTTGTTTATGGATGCATGAAAGTCAATTTTGTCAACATTTTGACTCTGTTTTGAACAAAAGCAGTAGACCGATTTAAATGTAATTATGGTAATGGAAATAAGTGTGAAAGGGTTAGCACCTCCTATCGGGTTTTATTTTTTGCTTGCTGGTCTCTGAATACAGTTATCTGGTTAAGCCTGACATTTGGACTGATGTGATTGGACCCTGCTGGACTGGATGTTCTGGGGCTACCCTGGAAGTGGACTTTGGGCTTTTTGTAGACCCTGGTGCTGCAGAGTACTTTCCAGGTTAAGAGCTGTTGGCATTGCTTCAGTGCTTACCCTGTCTCTGCTTAAGAACAATATCTAAAGTAGGCCAGAAGCACATTGCAATACTTTACCAGGCTGGTACAATACTTTACCAGGCTGGTACACTTTTGCCCACAGAAGCACTAGTGCTCGTTACTGGCCATTATTCCTAGGAATCAATGGTTTATGGCACTCCAGATAAAGAAGACCGGAAGAAGATTTTTTAATAAAGGATTTCTCAAAATCCTCTCGTCATTATTTACATTGCACTGCCTTTTTGGGGTGAATGGATAGGGCTACAATGTACCCCATACTCATTCACATGGGGTGGGATTTGGGGGTCCCCCTGCCCTAAAGCACCCACCTCCCCATGTTGAGGGTGTGTGGCCTGGTATGGTCCTGGAGGGGATGGGGCCGCTCGCTCTTGCCCCTCCCCTCTTCTGACCTGCTGGGCTGCATGCTCGGATAAGGGTGTGATATGGATTTTGGGGAGGACTTCACACTATTTTTTTGTGTGGGGTTCCCCTCAAAATGCATGCCAGACCCAAAGGGCCTGGTATAGAACCTGGGGGGGGGGGGGGGGGCCTCACACAGGGTTTTTTTTTTCCCTATTTTTGCGCAAAGTTCCCCCCTCAAGATCCTCAGAGCGCAAGTCGCACCACAAGTCAGGTCATCATCCGACTTGGATGCGACTTCCATTCAAATCAATGGGCTCCCCATAGGGAACTATTGATTTTCACATAAAAAAAAAAAGAAAAACTAATGACGTGGCTTAACGCTGTAGATAAAAAGTTAAGCAGTGTTTAGCAGCCTCCGATGTTTTTACAGCTGTACCGCCGATTCTCAGAACGCACTGGTCCTGGGTTTTTCTTTTGCAGCTTGAAAACGCCTGTGCCACTTACAGCTTTAAAACTTCTGTGTGGCCATAAAATAACATGGAGGGGTGTTTTTAATCTACCAAAAAATGGGATAATCTTTCTGATTTTCGATAGTTTTTCAAGCCTTGCCTTGTTGCCTGAGCTAATACCTATGTGGTTTTCTGGACATAAAGGGGAGGGTTCTGCTGCAATGAATTGCTGGCAGTTGGCAATCGCTGGTTTTCCCACATCCAATTTTCATGATGAGCCGGTTCACACAGGCCCAGGTGCAGCTGAGGTCCGCATTCCAAAAGGGTGCTGTGTGTGTTTGGGGTCTGGTTCAGGTGTGAATTCAGGCAAAAATTTGGACCTGATTTGCTCCTGAACTGGTGAATAGGAAAGCACTGGACCCCATGCTGGGGACTGCGGCTGCAAATATGTGAACCCTGCCTAACACACTATGAGAATATTGGACAAATGATCGTTTCTGTTGTTTTATTTGCATGCTAGTCTCCTATTGAAAATGAATTAGGTTACTATAGTCAGAAAATTCTCGTAAGACAGAATGCAACTTCGGAAGTGATGTATTTTATTGTAACATTCTTTTGTTTCTGAGCATGTGTGGTCTTGGTCACATCATTTCTTTTCGTACACATACTATACTAATTACATGAAAATCGTTCGTTCTGTTATCTTATGAGAAATTTTCGTGCTTGACCCTTCAGATATTTTCGCATGAACTGTTGTGATTGGCTCTCGAAAGCTGTGTACTAAGGAATATATTTTTATTATTCACATCATGTGTATGGGCCTTAGGCCAGTGTGGACTGCGCAATTGTCCGTTAAAGTAATGCAGTCGTGAATTGCAAAAAATGGCGTGGTCATTGAGGGGGGAAAATCTTCCAGTCCAGAAGTGGTTAAAGCATGGAGCAGTTAGTACATGAACTTTCACTGCATGAGAACTGTTAAATGAGTTTGCATTGATTTCAGCATGCATGGAGCACTTTGCACCTGCTCAAACCAATGCAAACTCATTTAACAGTTCTCATACAGTGAAAGTTCATTTACTGTACTGCAAACTGCTCCATATTTGTTAAACATATATTTGCTGCAAAAATTAAATGGAATTATTAATTGCAATTGCCAATATAGCAGTGGTGGTGGTAACCTAAAATCGTTCCTACCTGCTGTCGGATTATCCTGGCCTGGCTGGGGGTTCCCTTGTCCTCCTCGCTCTCCTCCTCCTCGACATAAACCACGCCCCGCCACAGGGGGAAGCTAGTATCCCACAGGCCGCATGGAGGAGGGTAGGCGGAGCATTAGGCTCCGCCCCCACCCACTGATTGAAGTGCAGCCATTTTAGGTGTGGGCAGCATGTCTGGCTTCACTATGGGCGCTTATACAGCATGCTATGTAGTGTATTTTGGCGCCTTGCGGCGCCATCTTGTGTGTGGCAAACGATCATTCCGAGCACATGTTGGCGGCCATTTTACCAAAGCTTCCCATTACTTTCAATAGGCATCCATTTTTCCTTGGCCTGCAGCCTCAGTTCAGCCTCCGGCGGTGACATCACTTCCTTTCTCCCAGGAGCGACCGAAGGCGGTGGTTAACACACTTGTGGGGATCTGTTCTGCTGTCCTTTCTTTTCCTACCTTGTGTAATCTTCCTGGCTTCAGTTTGTCCCTGCGGGGGGTCTGTGGTTACAGTCCTTGTAGCGGTGTTCTGCGGGGGTCCGCGGCGCTCTTAAAGGGCCAATACCATATAAAACAAAAAAAAAAAAGTTTTTCTTTGCAATGGAATCCCAGGACAGCAAATTCCCTCCAGCTTTGGTGGGGAATTCAGGTTCCTCTAAATCCTCTACCCTGACTAATTTGGCTGCTGTAGTGGCGACTTTGGTGTCCAAAATTAAAAAAAGGCCTAGGATTTCTTTTTCTTCTGATTCTGAATGTGCCCCTTTTAGGGTCTCGCTCCTCTCAGGACCCACAAGAGTCTGAGGGGGAGGCGGAGGTTGCAGGGGTGGATGATTCCCCCCTGGGACGCCCGAGGAATGCGTCGCTATGGATGCGCTGATTCTTGCTGTCAAAGAAACACTACATTTAGAGGATGAGCCCAATCCTCTGGGCATTGTGTCCTCCTTTGGTACACACAGGACCCGCCAGACTGCGCAGGTTTTACCTTAGCCCGCAGAGTTTCATCACACGGTGAATGAACTATGGCGCAAGTTGAAACACACCTTCGTGGTGCCTAAAAAGTTTCAACTTCTTTACCCTTTTGCGTCTACTATGGTTGCACGCTGGTGTGTGGCTCCTCAAGTGGATCACACTGTAGCCAGATTGAACAAGGCTACTCTGGATCCCACCGAAGATTCTCCGATATTTAGGGATCCTACTGATAGGAGGTTGGAATCTCTTGCCCGACATTTCTACATGGTGGCAGGTTCCATGCTAAAACCTATTTTTGCCTCGGTTATGGTGGCTCAGGCTGTGGCGGATTGGACCAAGGTGCTCAAACGCACACTCATGGCTGATTCTGCCCCCCCCCCCACTACCGTGGAGATGGTGGACCAGATTTATCAAGGGGTCATGTATTTGTGTGATGCGGCCTTAAATGAGGCCCCTTTAGCTGCGCGCCTGTCCAGTGTTGCGGTGATTAACCGGCGTCTGCTCTGGTTGAAAAGCTGGTCAGCTGACCAAAAATCCAGGAAGACGGTGGCTGATATTCCCTATGCTGGGTCTCGCCTTTTTGGGGACTCCCTGGATGAATTGGTTAAAGGAGTCACTGGGGGCAAGAGCACTCTGCTACCCCAGAATCCTAAGGGCAAGTTTTTCCGCGGCAAGCGGGGCCCCTCCTTTAAACCTAATCAGGGGTTCTTTTGTGCCTTCAAGGCGCAGAACAAGGGAAAACCCTTCAAGGGCCAAGGTGGCCAGAAAAAGCCCTGGGTCGGCAAACAAAAATCCGGCCAAGCTGGGACAGCGGCTCAGACCGCCTCTGCCTGAAGGGGCGTCCTCACCCGTTTCGGGGGTGGGGGGACGTTTGCACGGTTTCCTCCAACCTTGGCTGCTCCGAATCACAGACAGGTGGGATCAGGAAATCATTCGGTCAGGGTACAAGATCGAATTTCTTTCACGGCCGGTGGACAGATTCTTTCCCTCAAATCTTCATTTGACCCCAGGGCGGTTACAAGACCTGCATGAAGCCGTACAGGATCTCCTCGCCCAGGGGGTTGTCGTCCCGGTGCCTCATCGGGATAGGTTTCGCGGGTTTTATTCGAAACTGTTCACTGTGCCCAGAAAGAAGGGCAAAGTGCATCCGATTCTGGACTTAAAAGCTCTGAACCGCTTTGTGCACGTTCGAAAATTCCGCATGGAATCGCTCTGCTCGGTGGTAGCCTCCCTGAATCCAGGAGAATTCCTGGCCTCTATTGACCTGAAGGATGCGTATCTGCACATCCCCATTTTCGGGGGTCATCAGAGGTACCTCCGATTCGCTATCGCCGAGGATCATTACCAGTTTGTGGCGTTACCTTTCGGTCTAGCTTCGGCTCCAAGGGTCTTTACCAAAGTGTTGGCGCCTGTTGCGGGCACAGGGCATTGCGGTCTTGGGATATCTGGACGATCTCCTGCTAAGGACGAGTGCCAGTCAGACCCTGCTGCGCGATCTGTCCACTACGGTCCAGATGCTCCAGGAGTTCGGTTGGACCATCAACGTTCAGAAGTCGACCTTGTCTCCTTCGGTTCGTCTCCCATATTTGGGGATGGTTCTGGACTCTGCTCAAGCAAAGGTATTCTTACCGGACAAGCTCCGGACCCTACAGGACGAGGTCAGGTCCCTCAGGGACAACGAATCCTCGTCACTCAGGACCTGTATGTGGTCCCTGGGATTGATGGTGTCGGCCTTCGAGGCGATACCATTTGCACAGTTTCACACGCGATCTCTCCAAGCGGAGATCCTAGCCAGGTGGGACAGACTACCTCAGTCCTTGGACCTGAGCGTGTCTCTGAGTCGCCAGACCAGAATGGATCTTTTGTGGTGGCTTCAGTCCCCGGCTGTGTCGGAAGGAAAATCCTTCTGACCTATTCTGTGGACGGTGATAACCACAGATGCCAGCCTGATGGGCTGGGGTGGCGTTCTGCCCAGGGCACTTGGTCAGTGGAGGAATCCTCCCTTCCGATAAACATTTTGGAATTGAGAGCGATCAGGCTGTGCCTGCTCCACTGGTCAGATCGTCTTCAGGGCCGTCCTGTACGGGTGCAGACGGACAATGCCACTGCGGTGGCTTACATCAACCACCAAGGGGGTACCAGGAGTGCCCGGGCGGCCCAGGAAGTGACCAGTATTCTGTCTTGGGCAGAGACTCGTCCCGGCGATCTCGGCAGTTCATATTCCGGGTGTGGAGAACTAGCAGGCCGATTATCTGAGCCGCCAGACCCTGGACCAGGGGGAATAGTCCCTGCACTGAGGTGTTTCAAATGTTGTGCGCGAGATGGGGATGCCCAGATGTGGATCTGTTAGCGTCTCGGCTAAACCACAAGGTGGAAAGGTTCGTGGCAAGAACGCGCGATCCTCTGGCAGACGGCGCGGATGCGCTGGTGGTTCCTTGGCATCAGTATAGTCTGACGTATGCCTTTCCTCCGATTCAGTTGTTCAGGTTCCTTCTCAGGTTGGCTTCGGAACCAACATCAGTGATTCTGGTGGCGCTGGACTGGCCACGCTGGTCCTGGTACGTGGACATCGTTCACCTGGCCGTCGAGCCTCCGTGGCGGCTGCCAATGCGAGAAGATCTACTGTCTCAAGGACCGCTCTTCCATCCTGCTTTACAGTCGCTGGCTTTAACGGCATGGCTGTTGAAAGCCAGGTCCTGAGAGACAGGGGTCTCTCCTCAGAGGTTATTCCTACTTTAATCAAGGCTATAAAAGCCTCGTCTGGTAAGATTTATTACCGTACATGGAAAGCTTATTTCTCTTACGTCCTCCGACAGTCGCCGCCTCTTCATATTCGTCACATATGGGTATTAGACTTTGCTCCGAAGGAGTAGCTAGGCAACAGAATATGTTAACATTAAAGCTTTTAACATATCCCACCCTCAAGGGGTGGTCCCCTCAGTCAATACCCTCCTACTTCCTGCAACCATATCTCAGTTTTAATGTCTAGCTTGTCAGGAGTGGCTGGCTTTTCCTGTGCTGGGGCTTTCTGCCCCAGACTCTTTCTTCTTTTTGAAATTTTGTTTGAGTTTTCTCTCTACCTTTACTTAGCTGTTATTTTTGTCAGCGTTAGTTCTTCTGATGAAGAGGATCGTGCGGGCTGGGTCTCGGGCTGATCCCCCTGGTCGCAGGTCGTGGGTCAGTGGCTTCCCAGCCTGCCATCGAGCGTTCAGCCAGGTAACGCTCCTGGCACAGTAAACGACCCATCCCTGTTCGGTGCAGGGATGATTGGTGAGGTGGCTACCTCACTGGACGCTGTGCGGTTTCTTAACCCCCATTTTGTGCGTCTTGAATTGCGACTCTCCCTGCCTCATGTGCAGCGGCTTGTTCGCCTGTGCGGGTCCCCCACGCCATTGTGAGGTAAGTGTATCTATGTGGGGACCTGTCTGTCTGGGGGGGTGTCAGTCTGGGACTGTGTAACCTGCCTCTATTCACACTGCTTGTCTCCCTATCTCTCGGCTGCATGCTGTGGGCTGCAAAGGGGGGGGGGGGAGCTGTGTGACACTGTGTGTGTCAGTCTGGTCAGTGTGAGAAGCTGTGTGCTGTGGGGCATGTTTTTTTGGCATGTTTGGCCATATACAGCGATCGCTGCGGCGATCTGACATGTATTCCTATACAGGGATGTCACGTGTGCATTACTGCACTGTGGAGCGGCGGTTTCGGCGCCAAACGGCGCCATTTTGCCTACACTCGCTCCGGCCGCATGTTTTACATGCATGGCGGCCATTTTCTTGTAGCCTCCATAGGCTTTCATAGAGCGCCCTGGCAGCATCACTTCCTCTTTCCAGGAACACCGATCGAGGCAGCAGCAGCGGCGAGGGTCTCCTCAGGTTTTATCCTTCTGTTCTTGCTATCCATTGCCTGTGTTCAGTTTGCATATTCCCTGTGGGGGTCTCATTGTGCTTGAGTGTGGTGCGGTGGGCTGCGCTTGCCGCGCTTGCTTAGAGGGGCAGTTAACCCTTTATTGTCTGGCATTACAGGGGCAATGGATTCTCAGGAGGGCAAATTTCCTACCGCCCTGGTGGAAAGCCAGGGGACCGCTGTTTCCCCCCCAGGGGGGGATTTGGCCACTATTGTGGCTGGCCTTGCTGCTCAGGTGCAGATGCTGGTGGCTGCTCAATCTACTAAAAGACCCAGAATTGCTCTTTCCTCTGATTCTGAGGGTGAAGGTGATGGGGTTGTTATGGCGGGGGCCTCCTTATCGGGGTCCCGCTCCTCCCTAGATCTAGTGGGGTCCGAGGTGGAGGCTGAAGTTGAGGGGGTTGATAATTCTCCCCCTGGCTCGCCTGAAGAGCTTGCAATCATGGATGAATTGATTGCTTCCATAAAGCAAACACTGCGTTTGCAGGATGAAGTGTGTCCCCCCGCTGCCTTGGCAGCCTATGGGACGCAGAGAAAACGCAGGACGCCGCAGGTTTTTCCCTGCAATGATGATTTTCAGCGCGCTGTTAAGGATCAATGGCGCAATCTGCGCAAACCTTTTGCTGTACCAAGTAGGTTCAAGCTGCGTTATCCTTTCTCGCCTTCCACTGATGAAAGGTGGTGTGTGCCTCCCCCAGTGGATCACGCAATTGCGGTTTTGAACAAGGCCACTGCGATTCCTGCAGAGGATTCCCGTGTGTTCCGTGATGCCACGGATAGGAGATTGGAGTCTCTTGCCCGTCATACTTCTGTTACGGGTTCTATGCTTAAAGCTCTGTTTGCTTCTCTCATGGCGGCCCAGGCGATCGCAAGTTGGACGCAGATGCTTAGGCGCGTCCTAGTGGCCGACTCGGCCTCGCCGGCGACCCTGGATATGGTGGATCAAATCCACCAGGGTGTCATGTATTTGTGTGATGCGGACCTGGACCTGGTTCCATTGGCTGCACGTGTGCACAGCGTGGCGGTGTTGTCTCGCCGCCTGGTTTGGTTAAAATGTTGGTCGGTGGACCAATCTTCCCGTAAGACCTTAGCCAATCTGCCTTATGATGGGTCTCGCCTTTTTGGGGAGTCCTTGGATGTGTTGATTAAGGGGATCACCGGGGGTAAGAGCACTCTTTTGCCCCATTTCCCCAAGGCTAAGGGGGCTTCTGGGAAGAAGCATGCTAATTTTCGGCCCCCTCAGGGGTCCTTTCGTGCCTTTCGGCCGCACTACAAGGGCAAGCCGTTCAAAGGTCAAGGCTCTCAGAAGAAGCCCTGGTCTGGGAAACAGAAGTCCGGCCAATCCGGATCTGCAGCCCATAACAGTTCGGCCTGAAGGGGCGCCCTCACCCAGTTTTGGGGTGGGGGGACCCTTGCTCGGTTTTCTTCAACCCTGGTTGGCCCGTGTGCGGGACAGATGGGTTCAGGAGATCGTTCGATCTAGTTACAAGATCGAGTTTCTCTCTCGGCCGGAGAGCAGATTTTTTTTCCCTCAAATCTTCAACTGTCTCCAGAGCGTTTGCGGGACCTGCACCTGGCGGTGCGGGACCTGAGGGCTCAGGGAGTGGTGGTTCCGGTGCCTCATCGGGACAGATTTCGGGGGTTTTATTCCAATCTGTTCACCGTGCCCAGAAAGGAGGGCAAGGTTCATCCAATTCTGGACTTGAAGGCTCTGAACCGCTCTGTGCGGGTTCGCAAGTTCCGCATGGAATCCCTGCGGTCGGTGGTGGCTGCCCTGGTTCCGGGGGAATTCATGGCCTCCATCGATTTGAAGGATGCGTATCTTCACATCCCCATTTTCGAGGGTCACCAGAGGTTCCTTCGATTTGCCATTGCGGAGGATCACTACCAGTTCGTGGCGTTGCCTTTTGGTCTCGCCTCGGCTCCGCGGGTCTTCACCAAGGTGCTTGCACCGGTTCTGGCGTTATTGAGGGCCCAGGGCATTTCTGTCCTGGGGTATCTGGACGACATTCTGGTTCGGTCTGCGACCAGCCAGGGTCTGGAGAAGGACCTGTCTGTCACGATGCAAACTCTGCTGGAGTTTGGTTGGACGATAAATTTTCCAAAGTCGACACTGAGTCCGTCGGTTCGTCTTCCCTACCTGGGAATGATTCTGGACTCGGTGCAGGCGAAGGTCTTCCTGCCGGAAGAAAAACTCAGAACTCTTCAGGAGGAAGTCAGGTCCCTCAGGGACGTTCCGCACTCGTCTCTGCGGACGTGCATGAGATGTCTGGGATTGATGGTCTCGGCCTTCGAGGCGATTCCCTTCGCCCAGTTTCACACGCGGGGTCTCCAAGCGGAGATCCTGTCCAGGTGGGACGGGCGACCTCAATCTCTGGATCTTCAAATCTCGTTGAGTCATCGTACCAGAAGAAACCTTCTGTGGTGGCTCCAGTCCCCGATGGTGTCCGGGGGCAAGTCGTTTCGTCCTGTCTCGTGGACGGTGATCACCACGGATGCCAGCCTGTCGGGCTGGGGTGGTGTTCTGGGCGTTCTGTCCGCCCAGGGGACTTGGTCGGAGGGGGAGTCTTCCCTTCCGATCAACATTCTGGAATTGCGTGCGATAAGTCTCTGTCTTCATCGCTGGACGGACCGGCTGCAGGGCTGCCCGGTTCGGGTGCAGACGGACAATGCCACGGCGGTGGCCTACATCAACCACCAAGGGGGCACCAGGAGTGCCCGAGCGGCTCGAGAAGTGGCCGACATTCTGTCTTGGGCCGAGACTCATGTCCCGGCGATAACGGCGGTTCACATTCCGGGAGTGGAGAACTGGCAGGCGGACTATCTGAGTCGCCAGACCCTGGATCAGGGGGAATGGTCTCTCCACCCGGCTGTCTTCCAGATGTTGTGCGCGAAGTGGGGTCTTCCAGATGTGGACCTGTTCGCGTCTCGTCTCAACAACAAGGTGAAAAGGTTCGTGGCAAGGACGCGCGACCCTCGGGCAGACGCGTCGGACGCGTTAGTGGCCCCGTGGCATCAGTACAGGCTGATGTACGCGTTTCCACCGATTTCAGTTGCTGTCCAGGTTCCTTCGCAGGTTACACTCGGAACGCAGCACGGTGATTCTTGTGGCACCGGACTGGCCTCGCCGGTCCTGGTACGCAGACCTCGTGAATCTGGCTGTCGACGCCCCGTGGCGTCTGCCTCTTCGAGACGATCTACTGTCTCAAGGACCGATATACCATCCTGCTTTACAGTCGCTGGCTTTGACGGCCTGGCTGTTGAGACCGAGGTCCTGAAGGAGAGGGGTCTCTCTCCAGAGGTCGTTCATACTTTGATCAACGTGAGGAAGTCTTCCTCGGGGAAGGTTTATTACCGTACTTGGAAGGCCTATTTTGCCTGGTGTGAGTCCAGGGGGTTTTCACCCCGCACGTACTCGGTTTCCCGTGTGCTGTCTTTCCTGCAAACGGGTGTTGATCAGCGTTTGGCGCTGGCTACAATAAAGGGTCAGGTGTCTGCACTGGCCGTTCTGTTTCAACGTCCCGTGGCTTCCAACTCCTTGGTTGGCACCTTTGTTCAGGGTGTGCGGCATCTGGTTCCTCCTAGGAGGGATCCTTTGCCCCCTTGGGACTTGAATCTCGTTCTGTCTGTGTTGCAACGTGCTCCTTTTGAACAGATCAGGGAGATCTCGTTGTCTATGTTGTCCAAAAAGGTCGCCTTTTTGGTGGCGATCACTTCGGCTCGCAGAGTGTCGGAGCTGGCAGCTTTGTCCTGCAAGTCTCCGTACCTGGTTGTTCATTTGGATAAGGTGGTCTTGCGACCTAATCCTTCTTTTCTTCCGAAACGAGTTTCGGAATTCCATCTTAATGAGGATATTGTCTTACCTTCGCTGTGCGCGAAGCCTAAACATCCAAAGGAGGTGAGATTGCATTCTCTGGATGTTGTTCGGGCGATAAGGGTTTACCTTAAATCGACTGAGTCTTTTCGAAAGACGGACTCCTTGTTTGTTCTTCCGGAGGGTCCTCGGAAGGGCATGGCGGCTTCGGCCTCTACCATCGCCAAATGGATCAGGCAGACCATTGAACAGGCCTATGCTTTGCAGGGGAAGGTTCCCCCTGTGCCTGTGAAGGCGCACTCTACTAGATCTTTGAGTACGTCTTGGGCCTGTCGTCATGGGGCTTCTGTAGCCCAGGTGTGTAAGGCGGCGACCTGGTCGACCGTACACACGTTCACAAGATTCTACAAAGTAGATGTTCAGGCATCGGCGGATGCTTCCTTTGGCCGCAAGGTTCTTAGTGCGGCAATTCCCTAGGGTCCCTTGTTGGGGACCTCTGGCTGTTGGGATAAGTTTTTATATCCCCTGGTTTTTTTTTTGTCTTTTCCTGGGTTGTTGCTCCTGTTGAGCACTTGTTTTTTTCTGTTGCCCAGCTGGTTTCCTTCCTTTGGTAAGGTTCCTTTCTTTGATGCGGAGACTGCGTTGCCTTTTCGGCGCGGATGCGTTTCCCACCCCTCATGTTTGCACTGCTTTGGGACGTCCCCATATGTGACGAATATGAAGAGGCGGCGACTGTCGGAGGACGTAAGAGAAAACGGAATTTTTGTAAAATCTTACCTGTAAAATTCCTTTCTCTGAGTCCTCCGACAGTCGCCGCCCCCGCCCCTCTTTTGGGGTTTGGTTGTATACTCTACTGCTATTCCACTAAAACTGAGATATGGTTGCAGGAAGTAGGAGGGTATTGACTGAGGGGACCACCCCTTGAGGGTGGGATATGTTAAAAGCTTTAATGTTAACATATTCTGTTGCCTAGCTACTCCTTCGGAGCAAAGTCTAATACCCATATGTGACGAATATGAAGAGGCGGCGACTGTCGGAGGACTCAGAGAAAGGAATTTTACAGGTAAGATTTTACAAAAATTCCGTTTTTGCCTGGTGTGAGTCCAGGGGTTTCTCTCCTCGTTCATACTCTGTGGTGAGAGTGTTGTCTTTCCTCCAGTCTGGTGTGGAACAGCGCCTTGCGTTGGCCACGATTAAGGGCCAGGTATCTGCTCTGGCTGTTCTTTTCCAGCGCCCTGTGGCGTCTCATTCCTTGATTCGCACCTTTTATTCAAGGTGTGCGTCACTTGGCCCCTCCTAGAAGGGAGCCCTTATCTCCATGGGACTTGAACTTGGTTCTGTCCGTGTTACAACGGTCCCCGAGTGTCGGAGTTGTCGCTCCCCTTACCTGGTGGTTCATAGGGATAAGGTGGTCTTTTAACCTAATCCATCTTTTCTTCTGAAGGTGGCTTCAGATTTTCACCTCAATGAGGACATTGTTTTGCCTTCGCTCTGTGCGAATCCTAAGCATCCTAAGGAGGTTGCCCTGCATTCCTTGGATGTTGTCAGGGCGATCAGGGTTTACCTGTCGTAGACCGAATCCTTTCGGAAATCAGATTCTCTCTTTGTCCTTCCTGAGGGACCTCGGAAGGGTATGGCTGCGTCTGAGGCGACCATTGCAAAATGGATCAGACAGACAATTGTTCAGGCCTATTCGTTGAAGGAACGGGTACCACCCTTCCCTGTCAAGGCACACTCTACCAGATCGGTGAGTGCGTCCTGGGCCTTCCGGCATCAGGCCTCGGTGGCCCAGGTGGGCAAGGCTGCGACTTGGTCGTCAGTGCACACCTTTTCCAAATTCTACAAGATTGATGTTCTGGCGTCAGCTGATGCCTCCTTTTGGCCGCAAAGTTCTCTGTGCGGCAGTACCATAGGGGACCCTGGTTTTGTGCGGGTCCCTGGCTGTTGGGGTTGTCTACCCCTTGGTGTTTTGCTTTCCTGGGTTGTTGCTCCTGTTGAGCTTTTTGTTGCCCAGAAGGTTCCCTTGCTGTTATGGGAAGGTTCCTTTCTCTGATGTGGGTACTGCGTTGCCTTTTCAGACGGTTGCGTTTCCCACCCTTCATGTCTACACTGCTTTGGAACATCCCCATTAGTGAAGACTGTATGAGTGGGCGGCGACTGTCAGGGGACGTAAGAGAACTGAATTTTGTAAAATCTTACCGTAAAATTCCTTTCTCTGAGTCCTCTGACAGTCGCCGCCCCCGCCCCTCTTTTGGGGTTTTATCTACACTTCACTGCTTGCGAACAAACTGAGTTGGGATGGCTATTGCAGGGGGGTATTGGACCAGAGGGACAGCCCCCATGGGTGTGACTATGTAAAGGATTTGTTCTTAACAAGTCTTATGCCTAGATACTCCTGTGGAGAGGAAGCAATACTCCATTAGTCAAGACTGTATGAGTGGGCGGTGACTGTCGGAGGACTCAAAGGAATTTTACGGTAAGATTTTACAAAAATTCAATTTTTTTTTTTTTTTGCTGCCTTTGTACCGCTGGGAAAGTTCCCCTTTAATTTCTGTTCCAGAGAAGCAACAAGGAGTTATGGAAAATCTCCCAAAGTGAGAGGAATTCTACTTTAAAGTGAACGTTCACCCTAAAACTAAAATCTGAAAAATCTACTTGCGCCCACAATCTAAGCCTAACCTATCTAGCCCTGTGAAGTAAAAATCGGTATACATACTTTTTCTCAGCCGATCTGGTCTGTTTTCCCACGGCGAAAGCTCTGTGCAGGAGACAGCCGACAATGGCTGTAAAATGCCTGGGAAGTGACGTCACCCATAGATTTCCTATGGGGCTTCCATTGTCGGCTGCCTCCTCTGCTCCGGCCTCCACATAGAATCCGCCACTGACAGCTCAGCGTGGGACTGGACCAGAGCTGCTGCAGAAAAGGGGTATATATATATATATATATATATATATGTGTGTGTGTGTGTGTGTGTGTGTGTGTGTATGTATGTGTGTATATATATATATATATATATATATATATATATATATATATATGTGTGTGTATATGTATGTATGTGTATATATATATATATGTGTGTATAGCAATTTTTTGCTTCACAGGGTGAGATAGGTTAGGCTTAGATTGTGGGTGCAAGTAGATTCATAGATTTTAATTTTAGGGTGAACTTCTACTTTAAAGCTGGCTATACATCGATTGAAATTTGGACAGTTCAGCAGGGATAATACCCAAATCATTCTATCGATCGGCTTGGGAACAACTAGCCTGTTGGATTTTTCAAGATGTTATTACTGCCAGTGGCTATGGCTTCTAGCAGTAAACGCATTCTGCTGACCAGGAAGTCTCTGGAAGAGTCCAGGCTACTGATCAATGTACTGGAGCTTCGAGCGATCAGACTTTCTCTGGATCATTGGACAAGTTGTCTCCAGGGGTTTGGGGTATGGATCCAATCTGGACAATATGTCAATCACCAAGGGGGCACAAGAAGTGTTCTAGCGGTTTGGGAAGTAGCTGGCATTCTAAGGTGGGCAGAACGGTCCGTTCTAGCTCTCTCTGCTGTGCACAATCCAGGAGTGGCAAATTGGCACGCGGACTATCTCAGTCGACAGACCGTAGACAAAGGAGAATGGTCACTTCATCCGGAGGTATTCCATTAGTTGTATCTCCGGTGGGGGATTCCTGAGGTGGATCCGTTGGCCTCTCGCTTCAACAGAGAAGTACAAAGGTTTGTGGCAAGGTTTTGGGAGCCTATAGCCGATGTCACAGATGCCTTAGTGGCTCCCTGGAGTCAGTATCGGCTGATATATGAAAAATTGGAAGGGAATCCGTGCTTAGGATTGATAGAAAACACTCCAAGTAATGGCTGCAGCCTACCTCCTAACTATAATCCACAGGATATATAGTAAAGTATGGAATAGTAAAGGGAAGAGGTAAATGGCGCTGCCTACTTTAGATGTAAATATTAAATCGTGTAAGTGGGGATGTCAACATATTAAAGTTAAAAACTGAATATTAAACACACAGTGGGAAATGACTTGGTACTCAATATAAATAGCAGGAGTATATACACATAAAAAAAAATAAATAAATAAATATATATATATATATATATTCCAATAATGTAAATATACAATCTGTATACAGTGACTGTGTGAAAAGTGATGGTAAGGTGGTGATAGAAATCAACACTAAATTAATAATCTAGAATTTATTAAGGTGCTTCAGTGCCCATGCAAAGAAAATAAAAAATAGGCAAATAAGTCCCTCAAAGTGTGTGGGGTGAACTTGGATCAAGTGAACAGATATAAATATAAGGTGTTGAATAAACACAATAAACAAAAAATTGTTGCAGAAAGTTGGTGCGATTATCCCAAAATCGCATCAGCAAAAACGCAGAGGGTGATCTAAATTGCACATAAAAGGTGCTAAAAAGTGACAACGACTAGTAAATCAGCCCAAAGTGGGCATGAGAGTTAAGGTGAAAAATAGAGGTAAAGTGCTAAGTAAAAAATTGGATATGTAGATTGTACCCCAAGCAACTACAAGTTGCAAAAATTGATAATAAATGCGATTTGCAAAAAAAAAATTTAAGTGATGAATGTGATTTGCAATCCAAAATCGCATAAATGCAGAGAAAACAAATTAAAGTTGCACAAAATAGAAGTGCTAAATTAAAGTGTCCAATTTGCACACGCATTAAAAGCAATTCTTGTATGCAATAATGTTCTTAGATAGTCCAAGTCGCACATAAGAAAGTGCTCTAGGGCAGAGGTAAACAGTATGACTCCGTATAATATCGCAGTGGTGGGTCAGTGGTGCTCCCCTCACTCCCAGGACCGCACTTAACAGAAGTAATCACCCCTATGGGGGTATCAAGCCTGTAATCTGTGCTATGTATGGTCTCCTAAGGTCCTCTGATCCTGTCCTTTGATTCGTCTAGGCAGCCTGGCCAGTGTGGGTCCTATCCCCTTAGACAGAAGATGTAGCCCACCAGGGTCCTCCTATCTCCTTGGGTAGCTTGGCCCCTCAAGAGTCCGTGGGTATTCCAAACATACAGGTCCTTCTCAAAAAATTTGCATATTGTGATAAAGTTCATTATTTTCTGTAATGTACTGATAAACATTAGACTTTCATATATTTTAGATTCATTACACACAACTGAAGTAGTGCAAACCTTTTATTGTTTTAATATTGATGATTTTTGGCATACAGCTCATGAAAAACCAAAATTCCTATCTCAAAAAATTTGCATATCATTAAAAGGTTCTCTAATCGAGCTATTAACCTAATCATCTGAATCAACTAATTAACTCTAAACACCTGCAAACGATTCCTGAGGCTTTTAAAAACTCCCAGCCTGGTTCATTACTCAAAACCGCAATCATGGGTAAGACTGCCGACCTGACTGCTGTCCAGAAGGCCATCATTGACACCCTCAAGCAAGAGGGTAAGACACAGAAATTTCTGAACGAATAGGCTGTTCCCAGAGTGCTGTATCAAGGCACCTCAGTGGGAAGGAAAAAGTGTGGCAGAAAACGCTGCACAACGAGAAGAGGTGACCGACCCTGAGGAAGATTGTGGAGAAGGACCGATTCCAGACCTTGGGGGACCTGCGGAAGCAGTGGACTGAGTCTGGAGTAGAAACATCTAGAGCCGCCGTGTGCAGGAAATGGGCTACAGGTGCCGCAATCCCCAGGTCAAGCCACTTTTGAACCAGAAACAGCGGCAGAAGCGCCTGACCTGGGCTACAGAGAAGCAACACTGGACTGTTGCTCAGTGGTCCAAAGTACTTTTTTCGGATGAAAGCAAATTTTGCATGTCATTCGGAAATCAAGGTGCCAGAGTCTGGAGGAAGACTGGGGAGAGGGAAATGCCAAAATGCCTGAAGTCCAGTGTCAAGTACCCACAGTCAGTGATGGTCTGGGGTGCCATGTCAGCTGCTGGTGTTGGTCCACTGTGTTTTATCAAGGGCAGGGTCAATGCAGCTAGCTATCAGGAGATTTTGGAGCACTTCATGCTTCCATCTGCTGAAAAGCTTTATGGAGATGAAGATTTCATTTTTCAGCACGACCTGGCACCTGCTCACAGTGCCAAAACCACTGGTAAATGGTTTACTGACCATGGTATTACTGTGCTCAATTGGCCTGCCAACTCTCCTGACCTGAACCCCATAGAGAATCTGTGGGATGTTGTGAAGAGAAAGTTGAGAGACGCAAGACCCAACACTCTGGATGAGCTCAAGGCCGCTATCAAAGCATCCTGGGCCTCCATAACACCTCAGCAGTGCCACAGGCTGATTGCCTCCATGCCACGCCGCATTGAAGCAGTCATTTCTGCAAAAGGATTCCAGACCAAGTATTGAGTGCTGACTGAACATAATTATTTGAAGGTTGACTTTTTTTGTATTAAAAACACTTTTTTTTTTTTTATTGGTCGGATGAAATATGCTAATTTTTTGAGATAGGAATTTTGGTTTTTCATGAGCTGTATGCCAAAAATCATCAATATTAAAACAATAAAAGGCTTGCACTACTTCAGTTGTGTGTAATGAATCTAAAATATATGAAAGTCTAATGTTTATCAGTACATTACAGAAAATAATGAACTTTATCACAATATGCAATATGTATGTATGGAGAAAGAAGGGCTTGTATAGTGTAGTACCGTCTTCTTCTATGAGGCTGCAGCCTGTCCCACACTGCAGACTGTGTACACCCCTCTCCTCTCTTTCCACATTTGTAATTAGCTGTAAAATTCAACCAGGTTCTCCTCTGTGTCGTAGATTGAAAATTACTGGGAGATAAAAATCTACACAGAGAGGAAACCCTGGGAGGAATTATCCTAGGACCCTTGGAAAATATTTTAGCTTATGTTTCATCCTCATATGGCATTGGAATACTTCTCCCATATATTATTTTTATCTTTTTGTATTCCAAGCTATAAAGGGTGGACTGGCAATGTTTTGATGCCTTTCTACTCTTTCTTCCTATCTGAATCTAAAACCACCACCAAGATCAACTATCAAAAAGAGTAGAAAGGCGTCCAAAACATTGCAGTACTGTCCACCCCTTATAGCTTGGAATAAAAATAGGATAACTGAGAATAGTATTTCAATGCTATATGAGGATAAAACATATGCTAAGATATTTTACAGGGGTATTAGGATAATTCCTCGCCGGGCTCCCTCTCTAGGTAGATTATTCCCACCCAGTGATTTTCAATCCTAAGCCTCATACACACGCTACGAATTTCGGACAACCGATCGTCCGTATTTTGTCAAAAGCATGTGTCCATGATGTTGGAATGTGGTATTGACTTGTCTGAATTTTTTTGTCCAACAAAGGCTAGCGTAGCAAAGTACTACAACATTATGAAGAGGAAGTGATTTTGTGTGCGTGACCCCTTTGGGCCCTTTACGCTAACTTAGCATTATTTTCGTGAACGAAGGTTCACTACATTACGAGATATCGTATAAAAACTATGACAAAATGTCTATATATTAAAATGATGAATATTTTTTATATATTTTAAATTGCCCCCTCGATATAATAGCTAGTGACACCGAAGATCACAGGAAGTGTATCTTTTGGTTCCGGTGTCCTGTGCATAGCTCAGAGTGAGGAGGACATGCGACCGCTGGCCAATCCACCGTTAGCAGCATTGGTAAATGGGCGAGGCTGGACACGCAAACTTCACCCCTACCGAAGAAGCCAAACGGAGCCCACGCTCCAGGCGTAACGCGTATAGGGAGGCGGAGCCTGCGTGCCTGATGCCGAACGCTCGGGTGCTACTCTCCAACACTGAATGCCATAACAGCAGGCACGGCTGAGTGCCCAACAAATGTGAGTTACCCCTTTATGCTCAATAAAAGCTCATTATTTCCATTCAGAGAGCACTAGATCTTTGCTTTATCTTTATTTTATGTCCTGGCGACCCCCGGAGGTGAAGGTTGGAGAGGTTACCTGTGATAGTCTGTTTATCCCCTGATATGCTCATGCTGGCCCGTTTGGGTCTGGTATCAAGGTGAGAGGCCAATCTTACTGGTGGAGGGAGTTCACACACTGGTGGTTCCTGCTTGATTCACAAGGGATTGAGGCTGTCCTGTCATCACCTGGATATACTAATCATTACTTTGGAGCACTTTATATGAACATTTATGTTTCATCAGAGCACATATGATGGACACCATATTTTGTTGATAACACTTGTTAATTCATGTAATCACTAATTATTTTTGTGCCCTTCTGGCGCAGCACGTTTTTTGATTTTTATGTTTTTGTTGTGAGGTGTGGACACAATTTGTGTATGCAGCCGGATTTATATATTGATTTATTCTAGCACATTTTATACACATTTGAATTTCACTTAGTCTTGCGCTGATAGTTTTTTCACTATGTTATCCTATGTGTCCATGCCTGTTAACAGTATTTTTTTTTTTTCAGTGGCATCTTCTGATTTTTTTCAGCTGTGAAAACATCCAATGTACATGAGCCCTTATTAGGTTTCCCCCCATGCTAAAAATAAAAGTCAGCAGATACAAATACAGTAGCTGGTGACTTTTTTTATTATGAAACTTACCTGTCCATGTATCCTGCGATATCAGCACCCCTGCTGATTTTCAGATTGGCTGTCTGGTGCTGCCGCCATTCCATGGTAAGGTAAACTGGCAGTGAAGCCTTTTGCTTCACAATCGGTTCCCTAACATGCATGCACAAAGTGCTCTGCACTTTCTAACTGGCATGGTGCCAGAGGAAGGAGGAGGGGGACCAAACTCCCAGGGGTTCTTGCCGCTGTGAGCGCTCATGGAAGTGGGGACGAGTAACTGTTAAAAACAGGTACCTTAGTACCTGTTACTCCCCCCACCCTGAAAGGTGCCAAATGTGGCACCAGAGGGGGAGAGGAAGCAGGTAAGTGGAGCTGCTACTTTTGTTTGCAATTCTGCTTTAAAGGAGTTGTAAATTTAGAATTTTTTTTATATTAATGCATTCTATGCATTAATTTAAAAAGCCTTCTGTGTGCAGCAGCTGCACCAGCATCCCCTAATACCTACCTGAGCCCTCTCTCTATCTAGTGATGTCCATGAGTCCCTTGGCCGTCTGGCACTCTCCCTCCTGATTGTCTGAGAAACAAAACAGCAGCAGCGCCACTGTCTACTGCTGCTGTCAATCGAACTCAGTTAGCTAATCAGGAGAGAGAGGGGGTGGGACCAAACTGCAGATTTGTGTCAGAGTAGACGCACAGAGCTGTAGCTCAGCTCGGGTGCCCCCATATCAAGCAGCTTGCTGTGGGGGCACTCAACAGGAGTGAGGGGCCAGGAGCAGCGAAGAGGGACCTGAGAAGAGGAGGATCAGGGCTGCTCTGTGCCAAACTGCACAGATTAGGTAAGTATGACATGTTTGTAATTTTTTTCTTTTTTTTAAAACACAAGACTTTACAATCACTTCAAGCTTATCTTTATGTTGCATATGCATTTGTGTGCCAAATATGTTTGCAATGTTATGTGCACAATTTTTTTTTTCCTACAGTTTCCAACAAATCCAGAGCAGTGGCAGGAAGTCGCTGGCCAGTTTCTGGAGCAATGGGATTTTCCCAACTGTGGGCGGGCTATAGATGGGGAGCACGTCTGCATTGTCCCACCGCCTAACTCTGGCTCTTATTTTTTCAATTATAAAGGTGTTTTTAGTATTATGTTTTCTGTTGTTAATGCAAATTATAATAATTTTCTTTTTCTGGACATTGTCAAGAATGGGCGAAACTCTGAAGTCCTCGACCAAACCGAGTTTTATCGCCGTCTATAGAATGGCTCTTTAAACTTGCCTTCCAGCGTTCGAAATATCACTGGCTTTAACCACTTACAGACCCGCCGCTGCAGTTTTACATCAGTACTTTGACGTTAAATACCGGGGTTATGGCAGCAGATAGCTGCCATAGCCCCGGTATTTTTTTAAACTGTGGGAGGCATACTTAACATGCACGCGGCGGGAGAGGTGCCCCCCTCCTGAGGCTTCCTGGTCGTTTTCCCCGCTTACTGGACCTGCCGGTAGCGGGGAAAACTATCCGGTCTGCTGTCCCCTCAGGCAGGAAGTCGAGTGAGGACAAGATGGCCCTCACTCGACTCTATGGCCTTGAAGGACCGGAGCGACCTTATACATCGCTTCCTAGCAATGGATTTAAAGAGCCCCTTTCTCTTACGTCCTCCGACAGTCGCCGCCTCTTCATATTCGTCACATATGGGGTATTAGACTTTGCTCCGAAGGAGTAGCTAGGCAACAGAATATGTTAACAATAAAGCTTTAACATATCCCACCCTCAAGGGGTGGTCCCCTCAGTCAATACCCTCCTACTTCCTGCAACCATATCTCAGTTTTAATGTCTAGCTTGTCAGGAGTGGCTGGCTCTCTCTGTGCTGGGACTTTTTGTCCCAGACTCTTTCTTCTTTTTGATATTTTGTTTGAGTTTTCTCTCTACCTTTACTTAGCTGTTATTTTTGTCAGCATTAGTTAGTTCTTCGGACGAAGAGGATCATGCGGACTGGGTCTCGGGCTGATCCCCCTGGTCGCAGGTCGTGGGTCAGTGGCTTCCCAGTCTGCCATCGAGCGTTCAGCCAGGTAACGCTCCTGGCACGGTGAACGACCCATCCCTGTTCGGTGCAGGGATGATTGGTGAGGTGGCTACCTCACCGGACGCTGTGCGGTTTCTGAACCGCCATTGTGTGCGTCTTGAATTGCGACTCTCCCTGCCTCATGTGCAGCGGCTTGTTCGCCTGTGCGGGTTCCCCACGCCATGTGAGGTAAGTGTATCTATGTGGGGACCTGTCTGTCTGGGGGGGGTCTCAGTCTGGGACTGTGTAACCTGCCTGTAATCACACTGCTTGTCTCCCTATATCTCGGCTGCATGCTGTGGGCTGCAAGGGGGGGGGGAGCTGTATGACACTGAGTATGTCAGGCTGGGCAGTGTGAGGAGCTGTGTGCTGTGGGGCATGTTTTTAATGGCATATTGGGGCATATACAGCGATCGCTGCGGCGATCTAACATGTATCCATATAATGGGATAATATTGTGTGTGATTTTATGCACTGTGGAGCGGCGATTTCGGCGCCAAACGGCGCCATTTTACCGGCGCCCGCTCCGGCCGCATGGTTTACATGCACGGCGGCCATTTTCTTGTAGCCTCCATAGGCTTACATAGAGCGCCCTGGCAGCATCACTTCCTCTCTCCTGGAAGCACCGATCGAGGCAGCAGCAGCAGCGGAGTCTCCTCAGGTTTTATCCTTCTATTCCTGTGTTCCATTGCCTGTATTCAGTCTGTATATTCCCTGTGGGGGTCTCATTGTGCCTGAGTGTGGTGCGGTGGGCTGCGCTTGCCGCGCTTGCTGTAAGGGGGCAGTTAACCCTTGGTTGTCTGGCATACAGGGGCAATGGATTCTCAGGAGGGCAAGTTTCCCACAGTATTGGTGGAAAGCCAGGGGACCGCTGTTTCCCCCCCAGGGGGGGATTTGGCCACGATTGTGGCTGGCCTTGCTGCACAGGTGCAAATGCTGGTGGCTGCTCAATCTACTAAACGGCCCAGAGTTGCTCTGTCCTCTGATTCTGAGGGTGAAGGTGATGGGGCTGTTCTGGCGGGGACCCCCCTATCGGGGTCCCGCTCCTCTCTTGATCTAGTGGGGTCTGAGGTAGAGGCTGAAGTTGAGGGGGTTGATAATTCTCCCCCTGGCTCGCCTGAAGAGCTTGCAATCATGGATGAGTTGATTGCTTCCATTAAGCAGACGCTACGTTTGCAGGACGAGGTGTGTCCCCCAGCTGCCTTGGCGGCTTATGGGACGCAGAGAAAACGCAGGACGCCGCAGGTTTTTCCCTGCAATGCTGATTTTCAGCGCGCTGTTAAGGACCAATGGCGCGATTTGCGCAAGCCTTTTGCGGTACCAAGTAAATTTAAGCTGCGTTATCCTTTCTCGCCTGCCACTGATGAACGGTGGTGTGTGCCTCCGCCAGTGGATCATGCTATTGCGGTTTTGAACAAAGCCACTGCGATCCCTGCAGAGGGATCCCCTGTTTTCCGTGATGCCACGGATAGGAGACTGGAGTCTCTTGCCCGTCATACTTATTCTGTTACGGGTTCTATGCTTAAGGCTCTGTTTGCTTCTCTCATGGCGGCCCAGGCGATCGCAAGTTGGACGCAGATGCTTAGGCGCGTCCTAGTGGCCGATTCGGCCTCGGCGGCGACCCTGGATATGGTGGATCAGATCCACCAGGGTGTCATGTATCTGTGTGATGCGGACCTGGACCTGATTCCGTTGGCCGCGCGTGTGCACAGCGTGGCGGTGTTGTCTCGCCGCCTGGTTTGGTTGAAATGTTGGTCGGTGGACCAATCTTCACGTAAAACCTTAGCCAATCTGCCTTATGATGGGTCTCGCCTTTTTGGGGAGTCCCTGGATGTGTTGATCAAGGGGATTACCGGGGGTAAGAGCACTCTCTTGCCCCATTTCCCCAAGGCTAAGGGGGCTTCTGGGAAGAAGCATGCTCATTTTCGGCCCCCTCAGGGGTCCTTTCGTGCCTTTCGGCCGCACTACAAGGGCAAACCGTTCAAGGGCCAGGGCTCTCAGAAGAAACCCTGGTCTGGGAAACAGAAGTCCGGCCAATCCGGACCTGCGGCCCATAACAGTTCGGCCTGAAGGGGCGCCCTCACCCAGTTTTGGGGTGGGGGGACGCTTGCTCGGTTTTCTTCAGCCCTGGTTGGCCCGTGTGCGGGACAGATGGGTTCTGGAAATCGTTCGATCTGGTTACAAGATCGAGTTTCTCTCTCGGCCAGAGAGCAGATTTTTTCCCTCAAATCTACAACTGTCTCCAGAGCGCCTGCGGGATCTGCACCTGGCGGTGCGGGACCTGAGGGCTCAGGGAGTGGTGGTTCCGGTGCCTCATCGGGACAGATTTCGGGGGTTTTATTCCAATCTGTTCACCGTGCCCAGAAAGGAGGGCAAGGTTCGTCCTATTCTGGACTTGAAAGCTCTGAACCGCTCTGTGCGGGTTCGCAAGTTCCGCATGGAATCCCTGCGCTCGGTGGTGGCTGCCCTGGTTCCGGGGGAATTCATGGCCTCCATCGATTTGAAGGATGCGTATCTTCACATCCCCATATTCGAGGGTCATCAGAGATACCTTCGATTTGCCATTGCGGAGGATCACTACCAGTTCGTGGCGTTGCCCTTTGGGCTCGCCTCGGCTCCGCGGGTCTTCACCAAGGTGCTTGCACCGGTTCTGGCATTATTGAGAGCCCAGGGCATTTCTGTCCTGGGGTATCTGGACGACATTCTGATTCGGTCTGCGACCAGTCAGGGTCTGGAGAAGGACCTGTCTGTCACGATGCAAACTCTGCAGGAGTTCGGTTGGACGATAAATGTTCCAAAGTCGACACTGAGTCCGTCGGTTCGTCTTCCCTATCTGGGAATGATACTGGACTCGGTGCAGGCGAAGGTCTTCCTGCCGGAAGACAAACTCAGGACTCTTCAGGAGGAAGTCAGGTCCCTCAGGGACGTTCCGAACTCGTCTCTGCGGACGTGTATGAGATGTCTGGGATTGATGGTCTCGGCTTTCGAGGCGATTCCTTTCGCGCAGTTTCACACGCGGGGTCTCCAGGCGGAGATCTTGTCCAAGTGGGACGGGCGACCTCAATCTCTGGATCTTCAGATCTCGTTGAGTCATCGCACCAGGGAAAACCTTCTGTGGTGGCTCCAGTCCCCGTTGGTGTCCGGGGGCAAGTCGTTTCGTCCGATCTCGTGGACGATAATCACCACGGATGCCAGCCTGTCGGGCTGGGGTGGTGTTCTGGGCGTTCTGTCCGCCCAGGGGACCTGGTCGGAGGGGGAGTCTTCCCTCCCGATCAACATTCTGGAATTGCGTGCGATAAGGCTCTGTCTTCATCGCTGGACGGACCGGCTGCAGGGCTGCCCGGTTCGGGTGCAGACGGACAATGCCACGGCGGTGGCCTACATCAACCACCAAGGGGGCACCAGGAGTGCCCGAGCGGCTCGAGAAGTGGCCGACATTCTGTCTTGGGCCGAGACTCATGTCCCGGCGATAACGGCGGTTCACATTCCGGGAGTGGAGAACTGGCAGGCGGACTATCTGAGTCGCCAGACCCTGGATCAGGGGGAATGGTCTCTCCACCCGGCTGTCTTCCAGATGTTGTGCGCGAAGTGGGGTCTTCCAGATGTGGACCTGTTCGCGTCTCGCCTCAACTACAAGGTGAAGAGGTTCGTGGCAAGGACGCGCGACCCTCGGGCAGAGGCGTCGGACGCGTTAGTGGCCCCGTGGCATCAGTACAGGCTGATGTACGCGTTTCCACCGATTCAGTTGCTGTCCCGGTTCCTTCGCAGGTTACACTCGGAACGCAGCACGGTGATTCTTGTGGCACCGGACTGGCCTCGCCGGTCCTGGTACGCAGACCTCGTGAATCTGGCGGTCGACGCCCCCTGGCGTCTGCCTCTTCGGGACGATCTACTGTCTCAAGGACCGATTTACCATCCTGCTTTACAGTCGCTGGCTTTGACGGCCTGGCTGTTGAGACCGAGGTCCTGAAGGAGAAGGGTCTCTCTCCAGAGGTTGTTCATACCTTGATCAACACGAGGAAGTCTTCCTCGGGAAAGGTTTATTACCGTACTTGGAAGGCCTATTTTGCCTGGTGTGAGTCCAGGGGGTTTTCACCCCGCACGTACTCGGTTTCCCGTGTGCTGTCTTTCCTTCAGACGGGTGTCGATCAGCGTTTGGCGCTGGCTACGATAAAGGGTCAGGTGTCTGCGCTGGCCGTTCTGTTTCAACGTCCCGTGGCTTCCAACTCCTTGGTTGGCACTTTTATTCAGGGTGTGCGGCATCTGGTTCCTCCTAGGAGGGATCCTTTGCCCCCTTGGGACTTGAATCTAGTCCTGTCTGTGTTACAACGTGCTCCTTTTGAACAGATCAGGGAGATATCGTTGTCTATGTTGTCCAAAAAGGTCGCCTTTTTGGTGGCGATCACTTCGGCTCGCAGAGTGTCGGAACTGGCGGCTTTGTCCTGCAAGTCTCCGTACCTGGTTGTTCATTTGGATAAGGTGGTCTTGCGACCTAATCCTTCTTTTCTGCCGAAACGAGTTTCGGAATTCCATCTTAACGAGGATATTGTTTTGCCTTCGTTGTGCACGAAGCCTAAACATCCAAAGGAGGTGAGACTACATTCTCTGGATGTTGTTCGGGCGATTAGGGTTTACCTTAAATCGACTGAGTCTTTTCGAAAGACGGACTCCTTGTTTGTTCTTCCAGAGGGTCCTCGGAAGGGCATGGCGGCTTCCGCCTCTACCATTGCCAAATGGATCAGGCAGACCATTGAACAGGCCTATGCCTTGCAGGGGAAGGTTCCCCCTGTGCCTGTGAAGGCGCACTCTACTAGATCTCTGAGTACGTCTTGGGCCTGTCGTCATGGGGCTTCTGTAGCCCAGGTGTGTAAGGCGGCGACTTGGTCGACCGTACACACTTTCACAAAATTCTACAAAGTAGATGTTCAGGCATCGGCGGATGCTTCCTTTGGCCGCAAGGTTCTTAGTGCGGCTGTTCCCTAGGGTCCCTTGTTGGGGACTCCTGGCTGTTGGGATAAGTTTTGTATCCCCTGGTTTTTTGTCTTTTCCTGGGTTGTTGCTCCTGTTGAGCACTTATTTTTGCTGTTGCCCAGCTGGTTTCCTTCCTTTGGTAAGGTTCCTTTCTTTGATGTGGAGACTGCGTTGCCTTTCGGCGCGGATGCGTTTCCCACCCCTCATGTTTGCACTGCTTTGGGACGTCCCCATATGTGACGAATATGAAGAGGCGGCGACTGTCGGAGGACGTAAGAGAAAACGGAATTTTTGTAAAATCTTACCTGTAAAATTCCTTTCTCTGAGTCCTCCGACAGTCGCCGCCCCCGCCCCTCTTTTGGGGTTTGAATGTATACTCTACTGCTATTCCACTAAAACTGAGATATGGTTGCAGGAAGTAGGAGGGTATTGACTGAGGGGACCACCCCTTGAGGGTGGGATATGTTAAAGCTTTATTGTTAACATATTCTGTTGCCTAGCTACTCCTTCGGAGCAAAGTCTAATACCCCATATGTGACGAATATGAAGAGGCGGCGACTGTCGGAGGACTCAGAGAAAGGAATTTTACAGGTAAGATTTTACAAAAATTCCGTTTTTTTTTCCAAGATGAAAGAAAAATACCTTTTTTTTCTTTTTTAGAGTAGATGTGAGATCTGGGGTCTTTTTGACCCCAAATCTCACATTAAAGAGGTCCTGTCATGCACATTAAAGAGGTCCTGTCATGCATATTTCAAAAAATAAATAAATTAAACCCCCCCGTCCCTGTTAGCTTGCGCGCAGAAGCGAACGTATACGCAAGTCGTGACCACATATGTAACTGGTGTTCAAACCACACATGTGAGGTATCGCCGCAATTGTTAGAGCGAGAGCAATAATTTGAGCCCGAGACCTCCTCTATAACTGGTAACCTTTAGAAATTTTGCCTATCAATTGCCTACCAATGTTTGTCGCCATTCCACAAGCGTGCACAATTTTCACGCATGACATGTTGGATATCTATTTACTCGGCGTAACATTATCTTTCACATTATAAAAAAAAATTGGGCTAACTACTGTTTTTTTATTTTTTAATTAAAAAAAGTGAATTTTTTCCAAAAAAATTGCAATTGTAAGAATGCTGAGAAAATACGGCGTGATAAAAAATATTGCAACAATCTCCATTTTATTCTCCTGGGGCTCTAAAAATATGTTTGGGGGTTCTAAGTATTTTTCTAGCAAAAAAACCCCTGATTTTAACTTGTAAACAACAAGTGTCAGAAAAAGGCCCGGTCCAGAAGTGGTTATTTTTGGATTTGTTATAGATGAGGCATTTGCTCTTGGGGAACATCTTCAAAAGCCATTTCCTCTGCGCAACCTTATCCCAGAGCAAAGAATTTATAATTATTGACTCTCCCATGCCAGAAGAGTTGTTGAAAATGCTTCTGGCATTTTGGCAAACCGTTTTTGACTCAGGCACGCAGACAGGTATGTCAGCTCGCTTTCAATTGCCCTCCCGAAGTGCACGTGATTTGCGCCAAAAATATATGGAGTATTTTGTGGGGAGAGGGGCAGTTTATTGGCAGGAATTCCTGGAAGATCCTGTTTAAATGTTTTTTTTTTTTTTTTTTTGGTGCTGTGTTCCTGAACAAATTATTTTTGAATTTGTTGGGGGTGGGTTGTTTGATTTGTTGTCAAATGCACAATGCAACATGTTTTTGTTTTCAGCATATGTTATATATATATATATATACTTTTTTTGGGATGCTTTGGTAATAAATTGATAAGTGTGTTTCTTTACTGTTCTCTCCCTCGTTGTGTGAAAGATATCTTCAAATATGTGTGCTTGTTTTGACACTTGCTCCTATAGTGAAATTATACCTTAATTTATCCATGAGGTCACTATATCCTCTTGACTATTACACACAACATTTTTCCTTAAAGATAATCCAAATTCTTAAACATACATATGCATTTGGTTACATATGTCAACTCTCATGATTTGTATTTTAAGCTCAAAATTTATAACGCCAAATCTGGGTTTTTATTTGCCAATCTACAATTTACGTGAGTTTGACAACATGTACTAAGAGCACATTGGTAAACTTAAATGAGACAACTTTGTAAGACTGCATGTATTAAAGCCAAGAAATAATAAGCCACACGTTGTGTCAACACATTTTTACTTAAAGCACATTCACAGGGGATGTTGTAAGGTGCTTTAACAACAAACTATCTTGGGGGAGAACATCTAGGTTCATTCACATTTCTGTTTTTTTTTTTTTTTGGGGTTAAGCAGGCATGTAAAAAAACTGTTAAAAATACTAACATATGTCAAAACATTGAGCAGACAAACTTTGTATTTAAAAATGTCAGCACTAAGCTTAATGGCAAAACAAAACTCACCACCTTGCTAGTGTCACTAATTTTGGAGTTTAAGTCCCAGTTCACACTGGTGCGATGCGGGAAACTCTGCGAATTAGTGGCGGTTCTGCATCGTACCAGAATCGCAAAGTGGTTCACACTGAGATCTGCGAATTGCTGGGGTGTATCAATGTAAAGTTAATGACACCCCAAGATTGGTTCGCAGATCGCAGTGCAAACTGTGAAAAGGTACAGGAATATGATAGCATAGGTGTTAACACCCATGCTATCCGATTCCAGTGCGAACCAAAAAAAGGGTCCTGTACCATTTTGGTGCGAATGTGATGTGATTTCAGCCATACATTTTGTATGGCTGAAATCGCATTGCACAGACATCGCATGTGACACAGCAATGCAGTGCGAATCACATGCGGTGTCTGGCATCACACTAGTGTGAACCGGCACTAAATATGAATATGCAAAAATTGTGTAAATGGTTCTGTACCTCAACTCTTTTACTTTTAAAACTTTTCCATAAAATACTCTTAAAAAGTGGGAACACACAATGTTAAAGCGAGTTCCACCCAAAAGTGGAACTTCCGCTATAGGTGGTCCTACCCCCCTGACATGCCACATTTGGCATGTCATTTTTTTGGGGGGGGGAGCGGGTACCTAGTTTTGACAGGTACCCGCTCCCCCTTCCGCTCGGAGCGCCGTGGCGCCCTGAGCGGAAGTTCTCTTCTCCCTCCCTGCAATCTTCTGGGACATGTCAGAGGTCCCAGAAGATTGCCGGCCAATCACGGTGCACAGCGAGACTCACGCATGCGCAGTGGGTACCCGGCTGTGAAGCCGCAAACTGTCACAGCCGGGTGCCCACAGCAGTGATGCCGAGGGAGAGGATCGAGGCTTCGGGCGGCCGCATCGCTGGACCGTTGGACAGGTGAGTCAAATGGCTGGAACTCCGCTTTAAGCACAAAATATAAACGAAAAGATAATACAAAGCAAGTGGAAACTAGAATTTAGCCAGCAGGTCGACACAGTATTGCATTCTGACTGTAAAGCAGTAGCAGCCTCCTTGATTTTCTCCAATTCTGAGCAATAGATCAACAGTCAGCCTCGCAACTGTACAACTGTGAATAACATGACCTGTTAATAAGACAAAAAATTGGTAAGGCAAAGACGGGCAAGTGACTGAGGGCCAAAATCCTTTTGCTCAAGTTATTTTAAGCCAAAAGAAATACTTATTATCTACCCTGCGCATTGTTTGGTGGAACCTGTTTGCCCTTATGACACCTAAACTACTTCGAATGTACACACTGCTGAGACTCTTTTCTGTTTGCACTTGTGTCTGGAGCTCAAAAACGATCTTACCTGTCGACACAAACCGCTCCTTACACCTCTTCCTTCTTCATGGTAAGACACTACATACTATGTATATCAGCACTCTGATTTCCCTCCTTGCTTTTTAACTAAAAAAAACTTGACATGTCAACACAGAATAACCAATATTAGAAGAATTCTTACTTGGGCACAAAAGAGGCTCAACAAGACTTTATTCTCTATGTGTATCTGTTTGGCCCTCACTCCGAGTCATGTCAGGGGATCTTTGTCCAATTAATTTAATATCTGAGCCAGGCCCAGGTGACAGATCCCATGGCTCCAATTCAGTAACTTGTGAGACATCTTCAATGCCAATTTTCTCTGAAAATGAACAATACAACGTCAATTATTCATCCAAAACTCACATCTGTTTCTGGCTCACATTTAGCACAATCTGTCGACCAACCTTGAACTTGCTGTGGTGGTAAGGTTCTTTTCTCTGTCGCTCATTGACAGACGCAGACTTCTTGATTAATATCAGTAGGGTTATACTGCCCCCTACAGGAGTAGGACACTAGGCAGGAAAAAAGTTCTGGCCACACCTATAGGCAGTCCCAGGGGGGTATATCTTCTCTCTCCCTGCTATAGGATGTCAGTTTTTTTTCTGCCTAGTCAGGAGTAAGGACCTAAGTTCCTTGCTGGGATCTCTGGTCCTGGCAAGCTTTTTTAGATAAATCTTTTTTTTTTTTAGTTAGCTTTTTTTCTCCAGTTGTTCCTGTGAGATCTTCAAGCAATTATGCTGGATCTGGGCGATGGGCTGGATGTTGAGATACAGTGGTCACCCCAGCCGGCCTACGAGCGCGTGCAGGCCCTAGCTCCGCGCTGGGTCGGCCGCGACATAGTCCCACTGAGCGGGGACTGGCCCCGCAAGTTAAACGTCTTGCCAGGTCGCCTACGACCAGTCTGAGCCTGAGTCGCGGCGTCCGTGTTGGCCGACAGCCCCCCACCTCGGTGGAGAGGGGTTCTGTCAGGAGTTGTCGCCCGCCTGTTCCGGTATGGTGAGTAGAATGTTCCCCCTGATGGGTTTTGGGGTGGACACGGGCCCCTCCCCGGGATGGTCGGACCCTCATGATTCCGGGTTCCCCTCTGTCCTGTTACGCACCCCCACCTATCTGCCCCCCTCACTAGTGGGTTACAGGCCACATATGGGGGCGGTGGGGGGCGCCGCCGGTGTTGCCCTAAAAGGATCGTGCGCGGGGGGGTTAATACCTGTGCTTTCAGGCCCATCTACCGATCGATCCGTAGGGTAGGCACAAGGGGGTCCCCTGTTGGCACTGAGGACCGCACGAGGCTGCCATTTTTCCGCGGGCCGCCATTTTGTTGTAGCCTTCATGTCCTCTGCATGGCGGTGGCCATCTTGGTACACCCAGCTCCTCTTACTTGAGAGCTGAGCAGCTGTAGGAGTTACTGAGGGCGTGTAAGGGGGCGGAGCCCCTCCCTAGACCCGGGAAAATCACTCCACAGGGCTTCCTGTCAGACAGCACTGAGAGCAGTCCTGTTTGAACTCTGGTGCATCGTGTGGTGAGCCTTTTGGGGGTCTCGAGCACGTGACCACTGAGGGGCGCTGTAACGCTGGGGGATTCTTTTAAAAAAAAAAAAAAAGTTTTTTCTTTTTTGCAATTTTGTCATTTTTGGCTGACTGGTTCCCCTAGCGTTGCCATGGACCCTGCTGCACATCTGATCCCCTCGAGGTGGCCGCAGGGCCACTCACCATTGATGCGCTTTCGGCGGTCCTGGAGTCATTTGTGTCCCGGGTGGATTCACTAAAAAACGACCCCCGCCTACCCTTGTCTTTTCTGATGCCTCAGACTCTGATTCTGAGCCGGTCACTGCTGCTGCGGGTTCCTCCTTTAGGGTTGATATCCTCTGACAGTGAGGATGATCTTCCAGCCTCTGCCATAGCACAGGACAAGGCACTGGTGGACGCACTGATTATGTCAGTCCGGGAGACCCTAAAACTGGAGGTTGCACCGGTGGATGCAGCTCAGACGGAAGTTACCTTTGGCACTTGCAAGCCCTCCAAGGTGGAAAAGGTGTTTCCCTTTCCCAAATGCTTTGATATTATTAAAGATGAGTGGGCCCATCCAAAATGACCCCCTGGGATGCCTAAACGTATTGCTAGGCGCTACCCGTTTGAAGAGTCCCTCCTTAAAAAATGGACGTGCCACCTTCGGTGGATCCGCTGGTTTCTAGACTAAATAAGGCCACGGTTATCCCGGTGGAGGATTCCCCGTCCTTTCGGGATTCGGTTGACCGTAGAGCGGAATCTGTGTCCCGTTCCATATTCTCCCTGGCAGGGTCGGCCTTAAGGCCAGTGTTTACCATTGCTCTGGTTTCACAGACATTGACGGAATGGGCCAAGCTATTACGCCATGTCCTGGAGGGGAGAAGTCTCCCTCCTGCTGTGCCGGAGTTGCTGGAGCAAATAGTGCAGGGGCTACAGTTTGTTTGTGACGCCACACTGGACGCTGCCCCATTGCTGGGGTGTGTGTCGATCTCGGCGGTGGTCCTCCGGCGCATGCTATGGTTAAAGTGCTGGTCGGCGGATCAGGCTTCCAAAAAAGCATTGACTGATCTCCCTTTTCAGGGGGATCGCCTGTTTGGTGCTACCTTGGATGAGATTATTAAGGATCTCACTGGGGGCAAGAGCACCTTTCTACCACAGGCTAATAAGGGTAAGGAACCTCGGCGCAGACAGGGACCTTCCTTTACAGCTCACAAGAAGTTTTTTCGCTCCTCTGGGGCGGGCGATAAGGCAAAGTCCTCCAAAGCCCCCCCGGGGGGTTTCAAGAGACCCTGGTCTGGTAAGCAAAAATCCGGTCCTTCCAGACCTGAGGATAAGACCGCTTCAGCCTGAAAGTGCGCCCCCACCCAGATCAAGGGTAGGGGGGTATCTTCGCCGGTTCCCGGACCCGTGGCTCTACAGTATTCAAGACAAATGGGTTCAGGAGGTCATACGATCGGAACACAAGATCGAGTTGCGATCGCTTCCACCGGTGCGGTTCTTCCCTTCCAATATGCGACTGTCCCCGAATCGCCTAATGGCTCTGTTGGGGGCAGTGCAGCACTGGATGCAAATGGCGCCCATAGACATCAAGGGTGCCTATCTTCACGTTCCCATTTACGCAGGACACCAGCGGTATCTGCGCTTTGCAGTGGGAGCGGACCATTATCAGTTTTTGGCGTTACCCTTTGGTCTCGCCTCTGCTTTCCGGGTCTTCACAAAAGTTTGGGCCCCAGTCCTGGCGTTGTTGATCCTCTGGCGGACGCCGCAGACGCACTGAATACTCTGTGGGGGCAGTACCAGCTGCTGTATGCCTTTCCTCCTCTCAAGTTGTCACCGAAACTTCTTCACAGGATAGAGGCGGAGGGAATTCCAGTCATCCTTGTGACTCCGGATTGGCCTCATCAGGCCTAATATGCCGTCTTGGTCAGGGTGGTCGCAGATGCTCCTTGGCGACCTCCTCTCAGGGAAGATCCGCTGTCTCAGGGACCTATCGTCCATCCTGCTTTACGATCACTGGCTTTGACGGCTTGGCTGTTGAGAGCCAGGTGCTGAATGACAGGGGTTTGTCTGCTTCAGTTATCCCTACTCTGATTAAAGCGAGGAAAGCGACTTCCAGAAAGGTCTATCATCGCACATGGAAGTCTTATATCGCGTGGTGTGAATCCCTTGGGTTTCCTCCACGTTCTTACTCGGTGGCTCGGATATTGGCCTTTCTGCAACAGGGGGTTGAGCAGAAGCTGGCCTTGAGCACTATCAAGGGTCAGGTCTCAGCATTGGCAATCTTTTTCCAGAGGCCACTGGCTACTCATTCCATGGTGCGGAGTTTCATCCAGGGGTGCGGCACCTGGCTCCTCCGGTGCGCGCGCCCTTGCCACCCTGGGATCTTAATTTGGTGTTGTCGGTTCTCCAGAAACCTCCCTTTGAAAATATTAGGGAGATTCCCTTGCTTACCTTATCCCAGAAGGTGGCCTTTTTGGTGGCTATCACTTCTGCACTAAGGGTGTCGGAACTGGCTGCGTTGTCCTGTCGTTCCCCATATCTGGTGGTTCATAGGGATAAGGTGGTTCTTCGTCCGAATCCATCCTTCCTTCCTAAGGTGGTTTCAGAGTTTCATTTGAATGAGGATATTGTATTGCCTTCCCTGTGTCCTAAGCCCAGTCATCCTCGGGAGTTTGTGTTAGACTCCTTGGATGTGGTTCGGGCGATCAGGGTGTACTTGGCTACTACTGACTTTTCGTAAGGCTGATTCACTTTTTGTGATCACGGATGGTCCTAGAAAGGGGTTGCCTGCGTCTGCCGCGGCTATCTCCAGATGGATCAGACAGACGGTGGTGCAGGCTTATTCTATTAAGGGTCGGGTTCCTCCGTTCCCTGTTAAGGCGCACTCCACTCGGGCTCTTAGTGCTTCCTTGGCCTTCCGCCATCAGGCGTCGGTGCTTCAGGTTTGCAAGGTTGATGTGCTGGCATCGGCGGATGCCTCTTTTGGCCGCAAGGTTTTGCAGGCCGCTGTTTGAGGGAACCTTTTGGTCTACCTCGGGGGTTTTGTTTTTTTCAAGTTGGGTCTCATCCTTTTGTTCGATGGGTCCTCGTAGCTTCTGGTTGGCTCCGGTTGGGCCTTCTGGATTGGATTTTTATTTCTGTTATCCCACCCCCTCATTTGTGGCACTGCTTTGGGACGTCCCTACTGATATTAATCAAGAAGTCTGCGTATGTCAATGAGCGACAGAGAAAACTGGATTTTTGACTTACCGTAAAATCCTTTTCTCTTAAGCTCATTGACAGACGCAGGACCCGCCCCTCTATTTTGAGTTGGGTTGGGTTGAATTCTCTGACACTGCTTTGTTACATAACTGACATCCTATAGCAGGGAGAGAGAGGATATACCCCCTGGGACTGCCCATAGGTGTGGCCAGAACTTTTTTCCTGCCTAGTGTCGTACTCCTGTAGGGGGCAGTATAACCCTACTGATATTAATCAAGAAGTCTGCGTCTGTCAATGAGCTTAAGAGAAAAGGATTTTACGGTAAGTCAAAAATCCAGTTTTTTCCACAGTTGACTCAACCATGCTGTACTCTGGACTACATGTTACCTTTGTTTTCTCCATAGTGTTCCCCCTATTTTGGGGGACTATTCCCTACTGAAACATCATAAAAAAAGGGAATGTTAAGCCATTTGACAAGGGGCAAGCTAACCAATCCTGACATTATCCAGACTTGCCAAACACCAACATTAGTAACCTCCTGCAGCTGACTCCCCTTGTCTCATGCTCAATTAGAAATGTGTTGCCACTTATTAGCCAATGGACATTGTTTGTGTAAATGTTGTCACACAATATGTTATTCCTCCCCTGCTCCTGATCCACAACACTCCCAAAAGCCAATGAGGAGCCTAGATGTAGCTTTAAAAGTTTGCTTGGAGCAGCGGGACAGTGAGGACATATCATGCAGGTGCTGGCGACAGCAGTGGCCCAGTAGCTGCATGTCCTTCACTAGTAATAGGTCTGGGTCACTGATGTACAGTACATAAGTTGTGTACCAGTCCTGAAAAGAGGGCAGCAGCCAGGCACAGAGTAGAGGTGGATGTGGGAGGAGGATATCTTTGGGGAGGGGGGTGGGGGAAAGAAAGATGGGTGTGTGCAGCTAACACCAAAAAAGTATCCCCCTTTGCTGTGGCAATGGTGACTTGCAGTTAGCAATGAGCTGGTGCACTGCTTGCCACCTTTAACATAAAACAGTAAGAAATGCACATGGTTACCTCCAAACAAATCTGTGTATTAATGATTTAGGGGAAAAAGTTAGCATTTACCTGTTTGTTGGGAATGTGGGATGTCATCAGGGAGCATTTCTTCATTAGTTTCCTTCAGTGTTGGCGGGCCAGGGATGCTGGAATCCCTTCTTCTCTTGCGTTGACCAAATATGAATTAATTACCGTAATCCAAACATTACAAAAAAATATTCTGCCATATATGGTTTAGATTTAGCTTCATGTTTTTTAAAAAAGACATAAAAAAAAAGATTTAAAATAGCTTAGATAGAATTCTCTCTATCTACTTTTAAAAATAACATATACATACACCAAATTTACACATATACATTAGTGATCGACAGATATTGTTTTTTAATGCCGATACCGATATTTTGGTCATCGGATATCGGTATCGGCTGATATCTGCCGATATTTTCGGACGTGTAAAAAAAAAATATTTTTAAAATTTTTTTTTTTTAAAGGTACTCTTGTGGAGGGAGACCCCAAACCCCTCCTCGGCACCGAAAAGCATTCAAAACGCCAAGTTTGGCTGTTTTGAATGCTGTCAGTTTTTTTAATTCGGCGCAGAGTACCCGGAAGTGATGTCATGACATCACTTCTGGGTTTTTTACATGGAGACGCAGTACACCGGGTCTTCTCTTCGGCAGCGGAGGTAGGATGCCACGGAAAGCAGCGGGAGAGGGGGACATCCCCTCCCACTACTTGTAATGACAGCCGAGCGGCTTCTCAGCCGCATCGGTTGTCATTACGAGTCAGCCGACCGTCGGCTATGGACACCAGTACCGGGGTGATGCCTCTAGCTGCAGGCATCACCCCGGTACAAGCACTTTCCCAAAATATCGATAAATCCAAAGGCCGATTCCGATATATTGGGGGAAGTGCATATCAGCCCCCGATATATATTGGTGTTGCCGATAATCGGTCGATCCCTAATATACATATTGTTTAGACAACTATTGCTTACTTCTTTTCAGGATATGATGGATGTGACCTAGCTGGTCTTGTTCCTGATGCTTTGGTCCTTGGATCGGTCCACATCATTTATATTTTTCAGAGCTGCAATCACCTTATCCAGAATTCTGTCATTTCTGGTGTTGGGCCTTTCATAATTCTCAAGCTTGCCATCATAGTCATTTTTTTCTAGTATGGCCACCATCTCAACCATCTCGTCCCTGCTCATAGGTGTGGCTTTAGCTTTACGAAAAGCCCAACCACTGCAGTGCTGCTTGGAACTCTCCGATTCAGTCATGTCCTCCATGAATCTTACACCGACCCACGTGTCTGTGTGTTGCATGCAGGTTAATATTAGGCATGTTCACACCCCTGCGGCAGCACGCAACTAGAGGCGGAGTCTGATGCATGCGTAGTGTAAAAAAAGACCGAATGATCGTTCCACGAAACGCGATAGGAAAGATCTGCGACAGGATGATCGATCGGCAATGCACAAAAGTACGCAGCAAACAAAGGTACAACTTTATATTGGGGCATTGGTGTTTAGTGGCCTATACTGCTTATAAAGGGGCCAGCTTCTGGGTAAGCCAGGTGACCTTGCGAAAACTTTCAGATTTATACAAAACCTTCTGCCCCAATGCAGAACTAAATTATATTAGGAACAAAATTGCAAATCTACGCAGCCCCTTCATAAGGAAGCTTAATAAGATAAAGAAGTCAGGAGCAGCAACTTATCTTGCCAATATTTCAGCCTTAACAAAGTAGTTTGAATCTCAAAACACAGTAGTTAAATAACAGATTTAAAGGGCACATACAAATGCTGTAGCCAGAATGAGTCTTTTAAAATATACACATTCAATTTGAAACACTCAGGAAAAGAAAAGTATGGTTTTATTGATGGCCAAATTGACCTTATAACATTATAATAATGACCAATTTTCATACACAGGAAAGTGTCAATGTGGAGGAGCCAACTGGAACCATTGCTTCGGAAGAGCAGCTTATATCCACACCACCTCCTGCAAAAAAAAAAAACCCTAAAAACCTGGAGGATGCCACTGCTTCTTTTTTTAAGCCAATCCTCTTGCCCTCCAAGGAAAGCCAGATTCTTTTGGCTTTCTAACAGCCAACAAATTGCTCCTGATGTCAGAGGAGCAACGCTAAATGGCTGAGGTAATTCTACTCCAGGTGCTAAACAAAGGTGTCCGTGGCCAAATCCACGCACGCACACACGACTTTCAGATTACCAGCCTCCACTACCACCACAGCCACCACAGCAGCATGGCACTCAGTAGCAACATTTATTTATTTTCCAAACTTACTATGCACATTTATAAATGCAATTAATTTCTGATGTGTTTTGATGAGCTGAACCTATTGGACACTGTACTACAAAAGGATTGTAGTACTATATCCTGAGATATGTGGAAGGTTGACGCCACTTTTTGGTGTAAATTCTGGATCAGTTTGAAGAACAAGAACTCTGTCATTGTAGATTTTTAGGAAAGGGTCTCTAACTAATAGAGCCGGAAGTTCTCCTACAGGCCGTAGTAATAGCCACAAAGAAGACTGTTTTCAGTGTCAGCAGGCATAGAGAAAGTAAAGGCTCAAAGGTGGCTTTGATGATACCTTTAAGTACCACCGACAGATCCCTTGAGGGGCATTTCTGTGACTTAAGTGGTCTGTGTTTAGCCACTGCTCTGCAGAATTTAGAAACCGACAGGTCTTCTTGTAAAGTCTGCTGTAGTAGATACACCAACAGCACTGCTATCTGAACCTTCAGAGTACTGAGCACCAGACCTTTATAAGCACCCTGCTGTTGGAATTCTAAGAATGTTGGTATATCCATGTACTGTCTGTCATTCTCTATGCACCAGCTGTTTAATGTCTTCCACATTTTCTTATAAATGGCCCCCGGTGTTAGGCTTCCTGGCGCTCAGAAGCATAGCCACCACTCTTTCTGAAAGCCCTTTCATTCTTAGGATGTCTTCCTCAGTAGCCAGGCCATCCAGTTGAAGCTTTCTTGCTTGAGGCCTTCTAGGGGTCCCTGATGCATCAGGTCCTCCCTGGGAGGAAGTGGCCAGGGCTGGTCTGCTGAGAGAGTAGTTGAAAGAACCAGGCTCTCTTGGGCCAATATGGTGCGATTATTAGTTTTGTCTGTTCCTGTAAGAATTTCTTTAGAACTTGAGGAATCAGATGTAATGGGGGAAAGGCGTAACACATTCTGAAATCACAAGAATTTTGAAAAGTGTCTATACCCCAATGGTCGTTCTCGCAGGTTTAGCGAGTAAAAAACCCTTGCCTTGGTATATTTCTGGGATGCAAAGAGGTCTATTTCTGGCATACCCCAGAGGGCTGTGATCTCTGTGAACACCTCTGGATGTAGTCCCCACTCTCCCTGGGAGATTTCTTGGCGACTGAGAAAATCTGCTATTTGGTTGTAATCCCCCCTGAGGTGGACTGCTATCAGCGATAGCAAGTACTTTTCTGTCCACTGGCAGATCTGATTGGAGATCTTGATTAAGGAAGCGCTCCGAGTGCCCCCCTTCAGTTATATTAATTTATGTAAGATTCAGCTATTACTTTGCATTATTATCACTTTACAGTAATAATTATATACCCTACCTTTTGTTATATATACGTACTGGACAAGCGCAGCTTCATTATTTTATTATCTTTGCCCCTCTGGTTTGCCCCGCCATGGTGTTGTCTGACAAGGTTAAGATGTGGCAACCTTTCCCGTGAGGTTGGAAAGGACCATGCCAGACCAGACCCTGGATTTAGATTTGTGTGGTTCCTCCACCACCAAAATGCTCTCTTCACCTAGATTGAAAGGAACAACGTTCTGTCTAGATCCCCTTGTCGTTCCTTCAGAAGAAAAGCTTGTAGAGGCCTTAGGTGAAACTTTGCCCATTGAACCGCAGAGATCGTCTGAGTCATCAGACCCAGAACCGACATCAGCTCCCTGATTGACACTGTAAGGTTGTTCTGTATAGAACTCACTCTCCTGGTAAGGCCCTGATTTTTTTTCTTCTGGTAAAAATGTTTTCTGTTCTGTAGAACTGAGAAGATATCCCAAAAATTGTATGTTCTGGGCAGGGCAAAGGTTTGATTCTTTGATATTTATGATCCACCCTAATGACCTCATTTTTGGGCCTCCGCAAGGTCTTTTGCCATCTGTGCCTCTGATTGTCCGGTGAACAGCAGGTCGTCCAAATAAGGGACTTTGGTCATTCTCTTCAACCTTAGAGCGGCCGGGGCTTCTGCTAGGACCTTGGTTAATATCCTCAGTGAAGAGAATAGGCCAAAGTGGAGAGCCCTGCTCTGGAAATGGTATTCTTTCCCCTCTATCTCCACCCTCAACCTCGGGTATATCTGGGAGTCTTCTCGTATGGGAATGTGGAGATAGGTGTCCCTGAGGTCCATGGGCGCTATGAAGGTTCTTGGTTGAAGAATATTTTTTACTGAAAATATTGATTCCATGCGGAACTTCTTGTATCGAATCGCTTGATTAAGGGGTTTTAGATTTAAATGTAGCTGAAACTTCTCGAAAGGTTTTTTGATGACAAACACATGCGAGTAGAAACCCTTTCATTTTTTTTTTCTGGGACTGGAACATTGACCTTTGGTCTACTATTTTTCCCAACAACAAGGGAAGAGCATGAGCTTTCTCAGGATCCCTGGGAAGTTTTGTAAGAAGAAATCTCTCTAGTGGAAGGCTGTTGAATTTCAAAGAGTAACCCCTTGCGATGATGTTCAAGACATACACGTTGGCTGTCATTTTCTGCCATTGAGGTAAGAAGGTAGCTAATTTTCGCCCTACTGGCATCCTAGAGTCACTGTTTCAGGATTTGGCCAGAAGAGCCAAAGAGAACGTTGCCCTTTGGCTTCCGCTTGTGACTGGTTCAGTGCTTCTTGGGGTAATCTTTCCTCTCCTCTTGAGGTCATTCTTTTGTCCTCGAAAAAACCTGTCTTCTTCCTGTCCTCCATTCTTTCCAGGACTTCGTCCAACCCTGTCCTGAACATCAGATCTCTGGAAAACAATAGATTACACAATCTTAGCTTGGATGCAGGGTCTCCTGACCATGTCTTCATCCACATAGCTCATCTAGTTGTCACTGCTAGAGCCTATGATCTTGCTGCAAGTTTAATGGGATCTGCGCATGCACCCTCTATATAGCCTACAGCTTTAAAGATAACAGGCAAGGACTTTAAGATTTCTTTCTGGGGAAGGGGGTACCGTTTTTTGATGTATTCCTGAAGTTGGGATAGCCAGAAGTCAAGGTTTCTTGCCACGCAAGTGGTGGCGAGTGCAGGCTTTAAGCTGGCGACACTTGTTTCCCAGGCTCTCTTTTTTTTTTTTAACACCATTTTATTGAGGTTTGTCAGAATAACAGAATAAATGCAGTGCAAAAGGTTCAACAAGATGAGGATTACAAAGAGTGCAATTTGCGCGGATAAATGGACAGAATATCAACCTTCCATTAATTTTGAAACAAACTCTGATGACGGTGTTAAATTACATCTGAAATGGTTAGATTCCCAGGCTCTCTTTAAGACAATGTGTCCCATTTTGTCCATGCTGTCCTTCAGATGACTCATGTCTTCAAAGGCCAATGATGACTTTTTGGAGACTTTAGACAGCAGAGCATCCAATTTAGGATTTTTGTTCCAAAACAGGTCATCATTGAAAGGAAACCTCTTTTTGTGGCTGGCTGCAAAAAAGGATTTCTTCTCTGGGTCTGCCCATTCTTTCTGCACCACCTCTGACATAACCTGGTGGACTGGAAATACCTTGGACTTCTTTTTTCCTAGACCCTGATACATCAAATTGTGCTTGGAAGGAAGCACTTTATCTATTTCCATTGTTTTATATATATAGCCCCAAGCAAGTCCTCTACATGCTCGAAGTACAAGTTATACAAACCCAATTCCAAAAACGTTGGGACACTGTACAAATTGTGAGTAAAAAAGGAATGGACTAATTTACAAATCTCATAAACGTATTTTATTCATAATATAATAGAGATAACATATAAAAAATGTCATGCCAAATATTGGCTCATTTTGGATTTCACGAGAGCTACACATTTCCAAAAAAGTTGGGACAGGTAGCAATAAGAGGCCGGAAAAGTTAAATGTACATATAAGGAACAGCTGGAGGGTCAATTGGCAACATGATTGGGTATAAAAAGAGCCTCTCAGAGTGGCAGTGTCTCTCAGAAGTCAAGATGGGCAGAGGATCACCAATTCCCCCAATGCTGCGGTGAAAAATAGTGGAGCAATATCAGAAAGGAGTTTCTCAGAGAAAAATTGCAAAGAGTTTGAAGTTATCATCTACAGTGCATAATATCATCCAAAGATTCAGAGAATCTGGAACAATCTCTGCGCGTAAGGGTCAAGGCCGGAAAACCATTATGGATGCCCGTGATCTTTGGGCCCTTAGACAGCACTGCATCACATACAGGAATGCTACTGTAATGGAAATCCCAACATGGCCTCAGAAATACTTCCAGAAAACATTGTCAGCGAAAACAATCCACTGTGCCATTCGCCGTTGCCAGCTAAAACTCTATAGGCCAAAAAAGAAGCCATATCTAAACATGATCCAGAAGCGCAGGCGTTTTCTCTGGGCCAAGGCTCATTTAAAATGGACTGTGGCAAAGTGGAAAACTGTTCTGTGGTATGGGCAGCTTACACATCTGGAAAGGCACCATCAATGCTGAAAGGTTTATCCAAGTTCTAGAACAACATATGCTCCCATCCAGACGTCGTCTCTTTCAGGGAAGACCTTGCATTTTCCAACATGACAATGCCAGACCACATTCTGCATCAATTACAGCATCATGGCTGCGTAGAAGAAGGATCCAGGTACTGAAAGGCCAGCCTGCAGTCCATATCTTTCACCCATAAAAACATTTGGCGCATCATAAAGAGGAAGATGCAACAAAGAAGACCTAAGACAGTTGAGCAACTAGAAGCCTGTATTAGACAAGTATGGGACAACGTTCCTATTCCTAAACTTGAGCAACTTGTCTCCTCAGTCCCCAGAGGTTTGCAGACTGTTATAAAAAGAAGAGGAAATGTCCTCAAAAGTCCCTCCCTGCGATCTTGGCCGAGTTCCGCGACTTTGGCCTTGTGAGCAACTTTAAAGTTAATCACTCTAAATCGGAGATATTAAATATCTCCCTGCCTAAATCGACTCTTAAGCGTATCTCGGACACATTCCCCTTTAAGACGGGATCCTCCTCCGTTCGCTACTTGGGCGTCAATCTGCCTTCTGACCCGACGCGCCTCTTCACTGACAATTTTGTTCCACTCCTCACTAAAACCCTATCTGACCTGTCTACCTACTCCACGAAACACTTGTCTTGGTTTGGGAGGATCAATGTTCTGAAAATGGACGTTCTACCTCGCTTTTTGTACCTCTTCCAAGCGCTTCCTGTTCACATACTTGCCTCCTTCTTTGACAAGCTGCGTAGAGCGCTTTCGAGATTTGTATGGCTTCATAGCCGACCCCGCCTAAAGTATGCGACTCTCACCCTTCCGAAGTCTAGAGGGGGCACCGGTATCCCGGACTTCACTCTCTACCACCGCGTGGTGACCCTGACGCGCTTGGTGGACTGGTTTCACAATGCCCCCACTAAACTGTGGGTGCAACTTGAACGTCTTCTTGCCCCCTTTGATCTCAGGGCACTTCCCTGGACTCCAGTGCATCTTTGTGGTCACGTTTCCTCTTTCAACATGTTAACGGGCCAGACCCTGCGGACTTGGGATTGCCTGAATAAATCGGGCCGTCTCTCAGTTCCTCAGGGCCCCATGACGCCCTTCTTTGGCACCCCGGCGTTCCCCCCAGCAGCCTCATGTTCTAGATTTGGACCCTGGACTGCGACGGATCATCGACGTGTTTCCCAAATTCTCCGAACTGACTCGTCCTTGTTGACGACTCCTACTCCCACCACATCCGACGGTGCTCTTGTGAGCTGGCTGCAGCACGGCCAGGCTCTCTCCTATATACGCTCCCTGCCCTCACTGACTGCTGTTAGGGGAGACCCTTCGGAGTTCGACTCTATCCTACTCCAGGATGTTCCCCCCACGCACACGGTGTCTCTCTTATATTCATTACTCCTACGTGCCCTTCGCCCTGACCTGCCGACTTATACTGCTGCCTGGGACAGGGACCTGGGGCGAGCCCTTTCTTCTACCGACTGGTAAAAATGCTTCGCGCTGACTTACTCGCTGTTTCCTGCTACGCAAGTTCAGGAGAAGGGTACTCCTGAGCAGATTGTACAGGTGCCCTTCCTCGATTACCTATATTGATCCACTTCAGTCGGACCAATGCTGGCGATGCACGTCATCTAGGGGGACGCTCCTTCATATTTGGTGGGAATGCCCGCAGATCCATGCATTGTGGACTGGAATTATTGCTCTTTACTGCAGGCTCCAGGCAACTACAGTCTCCGTGACACAGCAGTTGGCCTTGTTCCCCGGCTCTTTCCGGTCGATCAAGAGAGACGTTCTGCGTTTTTTCTTGGCGGCTGTACGGACAGTAATTCCCAGACACTGGAGGACCCAGCACGTGCCTTCTAAACTTGGGCTTTGGAACTAGACAGGCTTAGAGACATGGAAAACCTGCTGGCGCGAGAAGGGGGCAAAGAGGAACGGTTCTCTGCTGCATGGATGTCTTGGGACATGTTTCGGTGTTCGGAGGCCTTTCAGTCCTGGATCGAAGCGCCTGTAATACCGGGTGATGGGGAACAGTAGTGGGATGTGGGTGGTCCCTCATGATCTTCTCTGTCTTCCTCACTCTCTTGACTTCTCTCTGTTTTCGCTCTCCTGCTTTACCCCACCTCCCCTCTCTCTACCTCTTTGGCTATACCACTGGCACCATACGGCTATCCTTTTTGTGCTCCCTTGTTGTTTTTGGGTGCTTCGCAGCGTAAAACCTGAGTATTTACTAGTGCCTTCCAAACTTTACACCATTTTCTAATGCGACACCAGATGTAGCGGTGTCTCTGCCAGTGTTATCCTTTATTTGCTCTCTCCCTTGTTTATGTTGACCCATGTTACACCAAGCTGCTGTTTATCAAGTTGCGATACAATTGTACTCCAATGGACTTGGTAGTTTCTGTTTCGTCCCAACACTGATTGATATTGTTTGTACTAAGCACTTACTTGAAATTCATTATGTGACATGGCTGTGAATTTTTTCTATTTGCTCCTCGCTCCTTAGCTTTCACCCATATTCTGTAAAACTCATTTTTCTTAATAAAATCAGATTGAACTAAGAAGAGGGGATGCCACATAGTGGTAAACATGGCCTTATCCCAACTTTTTTGAGATGTGTTGATGCCAGATGCCATAAAATTCAAAATCAACTTATTTTTCCCTTAAAATGATACATTTTCTCAGTTTAAACATTTGATATGTCATCCATGTTGCATTCTGAATAAAATATTGAAATTTTAAACTTCCACATCATTGCATTCTGTTTTTATTCACAGTTTGTACAGTGTCCCAACTTTTTTTGGAATCGGGTTTGTTCTTGGGCCCTTTTTTCCTCTTCTCCGCCCTCTTCCTGCTCCGAGTCCGATCTGTCGATGGCTACTTCACTAGCTGCGAAGCTGCCAGCTCGTTCCTTCTCCTGCGACCCTGAGGCGACTGACTTTAGCGAAGCTATGGGAGAGGAACTCCCAGAGGGAGCAGCTGGAGTTCTGACGTCTGCAATCAGTTTCTTGAACTCCTTAAAGGTGGATGTAATTTCATCCCATACAGATCAAAACAATTTTGCGTACAGGGCATCTGACTCCTTTTTGACCAGTTTCCCCATGCAAACTTTGCATAGCGGTTCTGTGTACTCCAAGGGCATCTTGGTCCCACACTTAACACAAGTTACCCCTCTCTCTCCCTTCCATCTTAAGGGTATATGTTAATGAATATACATTATACTCTATTGAGAAATACACACTCTCTCGGAGTGGGTTAAATATGAAATAATAATGAAATGTTTTTGATGTATTGTATAATGATAAAAAATATAACTGATTAAGAGAATTGTATGATTGCATTGTGCGATTTATGTCCTCCCTGGAAATTATGGGGAGGCTCTCTGTTTCTCAAGGGAAATAACCCTTCCCTTTTTTTTTTCCCTCCTCCCTCTTTTGGAATCCTGTTATCCTCAGGCTTCCAATTCTGGCTACCTCTTTCTGCAATTTTTCTAACCTTTTTTCCTCCTCCTCTCTTTTCCCCTTTCCCCTCCTTCTTTCTCCATTTTTCTTCCCTCCACTGGGTGGACCCACGAGCAGAGTAGGATCGCTATATCCTGATCCCTATGGGGTGATCACCCACAAGTGAGAGCCCGGCACGGGTGAGACATCTCCAAGGGTGTCCTCAACTTCGGTTGTGGCCCCTGAACATCTGGAGAAAGAAGCGTTTTTCGGAATGGTAAATTTCTGGAGACACATGTTTCCGGAGATTCCAGGTCTGAACCCCTGGTAATTTCCAGGGGTCCAATGCCACTACCCGTGCCGGGGCTATATCTAATAATGATTGTCCTATTTCCCCAAATGGTGCCTTTTAAAGTTTTCTCTAATTAGTGGAACCTGTATAATAATTGGATCCTATGTGGGATATAACTATTGATCTATATCTCTATATCTTTATAATTTCCTCTTTAACTCAATCAGGTTTCACATTTGTGATAAACTTATCCTTTTGCTCATCTTGCTGCGCCTATGGACCGCCGGGATCTTGGGCGGACATACAATAATGTCCAATACCAAGTAAGGGCGGAAGTAGTCACCAGCGTTGGCTTCATACAACGCTCCGCAACTTGGGCATCTAGAACGGAAGTGATGTCATCCACAAAAACCCGCGGGATATCCCGCGGTAGAAACAGACGGAAATGACGACATCACAATATGCAGATCTTGCGATGTTTACCGCGAAATCATGGGCCCCTCTTGGGTTATTTAAGGACACGCCGAGAGTCAGTCCGGAGAGTTATCTCTCCGAAGTCACCTCAGGACTGGTGTTCCTCGAAGCCTTTTACACGATAGTAAGTACCTTTCTAAGGACCTATACTGTTACATTTATACCCGATCCTAGCTAAGGAGGTTCTTTTTCTCCTCCCTCCTGTTTATTAGGATACACGTGGTGGACGCCATTGCGGCTCTATTAAGTCACCATAGAATTGGATTTTGTCAGCCCTGGTGGATAGCGTCACTCCATGGTTTACTGCCTTCCCTACATTTAATGGTATTTTCTTCTACCTTACTGGAGACATTTATTGCTTATTCCAGTTTATATCTCTGTATACATTGATATAGATGTATGTATTTCTCTATCGCTCATTGACAGACGTAGTCTTCTTGATTCTCAAGAGCTGGGTTATGTTGTCTCCGCAGGAGTAGGACTAGGCAGAATGACAAAACGTTCTGGCTCCACCCTAGGGGGCAGTCCCTGAGGGTATATCCTCCCTCTCTCTGCTACAGGGAATCAGTTTTTTTCTGTCTAGTCAGGAGTAAGGACCTAAGTTCCTTGCTGGGATCTTTTGGTCCTGGCAAGACTTTTTTTCTTAAGAAAAATACATTTTTTTAGGTAGTTTTCTCCAGTGTTTTTTTCCTGTGAGATCTTCAAGCAAAAATGCCGGACTGGGCGACACTTGTGGTCACCCCAGCCGGCCTACGAGCGCGTGCAGACCAGGCATTGCGCTTGGTCGGCCGCGACATATTCAAGTAAGTATGCGGGGCCGGGCGACGGGCTGGATGTGAGATCCAGTGGTCACCCCGGTTTCTGCCTAAAAGCGCGTGCAGACCAGTGCGCTGAGTCGGCCGCGACGGAGTCCCAGTAAAGGGACTGACTTTGCGAGTTAAAAGCTCGCTTGGACGCCAGGACCAGAGAGTCGAGGCGTCCACAAACCCCCACCTCGGTGGAGAGGGTATTATGAAGAGAGGGTGCCTGTCGGTTCGGTATGGTGAGTAAAACGTTCCCTTTTTTTCCTCATTTATGAGGCAGTATATATTATGGGCCCCTCCATATATGGTCAGTATATATCTGACACTTACAAGTCCCCCTTGTAATACAGCATGTGTTTGTGGGAAGTGGACTTGGTTCAAGAGCTAACACTCTACCCAGCAGACTGTAACATTACAGCAAACATAGGAGGTATAATCCTACCTTATGTGCAGTGTATCTCTGTAGATCCATATGTCACCTCTCAGCAGAGTGCAGGTGGATGTGCTGGGAAGACGATATCGGCGGTCCGCCGCCATTTTGCCGTAGACCGAATGCATGTATGTCCTCAGGTCACGCCGGCCGCCATGTTTTTGGAGTCTTATGTCTCTTCTATGGGGGCGGCCATGTTTTGTGAGCCCAGCTTCCTCGTGGAGGGCTGGGAACGCCGGAAGGCGTATACAGGGGGCGGAGCCACGCCTTCTGCCCGGGAAAAAGCAAACAGCTCCTTCCAGTCTGTGTAAGACAGACGCTGGCTGCAGTTTGTTGGAAACTGCACTGCATCGGTTGGTGAGCCTTGGGGGTCCCTCTCTCTCTCTCTGGGATCGAGAAGCAGGTACTCTGAGGGGCGCTATTGCGCTAGGGGGAGACACACAAAAAAAAAAAAAAAAAAAGTTTTTTTGTTTATTGCTGGCAAAAGTGTCCTGTATTAACATGGACCCTGCCACTCATGTATCTCCTCCGGATCCCCTCGAGGGGTCTGCGGGATCCTCCAGCACCCCATTGACAATTGAATCTTTGTCAGCCATTATGGAAACTTTTGTGTCCCGGGTGGAAGTGGCTTGTCAGGGACAGGGCGCAAGAAAGCGACCCCCGCCTAACCCCTTATTATCTGAAACCTCGGATTCAGACTCTGAGCCTATTTCTGCAGTTGCAGGTACTTCATCTGGTATTGGTGTCTCGGGTCCTGTCTCTTCAGACAGTGAGGAGGATGTTTCGGCATCTGCCATAGCCCGAGAGGAAGCGTTGGTAAACGCACTCATTGTATCTGTTCAAGAGACTTTAAGGTTACAGGGTATTCCATCAGAAATAGCTGAAACTGATCCCTTTTGGGACTAAAAAGCGCATCAAAGTGGCAAAGGTTTTTCCATTGCCCAAATGTTTTGGCAATCCAATCGATGAAGAATGGCGTCTGCCAAAACGCACTTTTAATATTTCCAAACGCATTGACAGGCGTTATCCGTTTGAGGAAACCCTTATTAAGAAATGGACAGAACCACCTGTGGTGGATTCACCAATTGCTAGATTGAATAAAGCCACGGTTATTCCTTTAGAAGACGCTCCGTCTTTTAAAGATCCAGTGGATCGCAAGATAGAAGCTATGTCTCGCACCATGTTTTCCTTGATTGGATCAGCTTTCAGGCCAATAATTGCTATTGGTCTGGTTTCGCAGGCTGTAACTGAATGGACCAAGTGGTTACGCCGGGACTTAGAAGAAGTCCCTCAGGCGGTATCAGATTTGTTGGAACAAATGATACAGGGGTTACAGTTTGTATGTGATGCGGCCTTAGACGCCACTCCATTAATGGCGCGAGCATCAGTCTCAGCAGTGGTTCTCAGGCGTACACTGTGGCTAAAAGGTTGGATAGCCGACCAAGGTTCCAAAAAAGCATTGGCTAATATCCCCTTTTCAGGAGAACGTCTATTTGGAGCCAACTTAGATGAGATCATTAAGGATCTCACCGGTGGAAAAAGCACCTTTTTACCGCAAAATTTTAAAGGTAGAGGAACTCGTCAAAGACGAGGGCCTTCTTTTTCTGCTCACAAGAGGTTTTTTCGTCCAGCGGGTGAAAAAACTAAGTCCTCCAAAGCTCCTGCAGGAGGCGTCAGGGGTCGTTGGTCGGGCAAGCAAAAGCCCGCCCCCTCCAGACCTGAAGATAAACCATCCAAAGCCTGAAGGTGCGCCCCCACCCATAACTGGGGTGGGGGGACGTCTTCGCCGGTTCCCGGATCCATGGCTTTCCAGAATCCCGGACAAATGGGTTTGCGAAGTCATAAAGTCAGGGTACAAGATCGAGTTTCGATCTCTCCCACCGGCGCGATTCTTCCCTTCCAATATCCGACTATCTCCGGATCGTCTAGAAGATCTGCGGAGAGCAGTCACAGATCTACTACAACAAGGAGTGGTAGTCCACGTTCCTTGGACAGAACGGTTTCAAGGGTTTTATTCAAACCTGTTTACAATACCCAGGAAAGAGGGCAAAGTGCGTCCAATTCTGGACTTAAGAGCGCTCAATTCTTTCGTCAACATAAGAAGATTCAGAATGGAGTCCATTCGCACGGTAGCAGCCTTCCTGCATCCAGGGGATGTCCTAGCGTCCATAGACATCAAGGACGCCTATCTTCACATTCCCATTTTCGCAGGACATCAGCGTTTTCTACGCTTTTCCGTAGAGGAGAACCACTATCAGTTTGTGGCGTTACCTTTCGGTCTCGCCACGGCTCCGCGGGTCTTCACAAAGGTGTTGGCCCCTATGTTGGCACTTCTGCGCCAAAGAGGTATATCGATTCTAGGTTACCTAGACGATCTTCTGCTTCATGCAGAATCTCCTCAGACCTTGCTACAAAACATAGAGATTACTATGATTTCTTTACAGGAATTCGGGTGGCTGGTGAACCAGCAAAAGTCAGTTCTGGTTCCCACCCAGAGGCTCGAATATCTGGTCTAATTCTAGACACAGTCAGGACGAGAGTTTTCCTTCCGGTAGGGAAACTTCGAAAGATTCAATCAGCAGTCCAGTTGTTACTGTCCAACAGCTGGTCTTCCCTTCGGACGTGCATGAGGGTTCTGGGGTTGATGGTGGCTTCATTCGAAGCAGTCCCATTTGCCCAGTCCCATACCCGAATTCTTCAGCTAGAGATTCTTCTCAGATGGAATCGGAATCCGGAATCCCTGGACAATCAGATACGATTGAGCAAACAGACCAGAGAGTCTCTGGTTTGGTGGCTTCGGTCTCCAATGCTCAGCCAGGGAAAGTCATTTCTGCCAATATATTGGACGATAGTGACCACGGATGCCAGTCTATCCGGATGGGGAGGAATTCTCGGTCAATTATCTGTCCAGGGACTTTGGTCCCCGGAAGAATCCAGATTACCGATAAATGTATTGGAACTGAGAGCGATCAGACTTTGTCTGATTCACTGGACCGAGCAGCTCCAGGGCAGCCCGGTTCGGATCCAGTCGGACAATGCCACGGCCGTGGCTTATGTCAATCACCAGGGGGGCACCAAGAGTGTCCGAGCGGCCAAAGAAGTGGCTTGCATTCTTCGCTGGGCGGAACGATTTGTTCCAGCAATCTCTGCGGTGTTCATTCCGGGGGTGGAGAATTGGCAGGCAGATTATCTCAGCCGTCAGACCCTGGATCAGGGGGAATGGTCCCTCCATCCAGACGTTTTCCACCAGTTGTGCCTACGGTGGGGCACCCCGGATGTGGATCTGTTGGCATCACGATTCAACAGGAAAGTTCAGAGATTCGTGGCTCGCTCCCGCGATCCTCTAGCAGAAACCGCAGACGCACTGATCGCCCCGTGGGGGCAATACCAGCTAATATATGCCTTCCCTCCTCTCGCGTTACTGCCAAGACTTCTTCGCAGGATAGAGGAGGAAGGAATCCCAGTAATCCTGGTAGCTCCGGACTGGCCTCGTCGAGCTTGGTACGCCGACATGGTCAGACTGGTGGCGGACGTCCCGTGGAGACTTCCTCTCAGAGAGGATCTACTGTCTCAGGGACCGATCTTCCATCCTGCTTTACGATCGCTGGCTTTAACGGCCTGGCTATTGAGACCCAGGTGCTGAAGGACAAAGGTTTGTCAGCTTCAGTTATTCCTACTCTAGTTGAAGCAAGGAAAGCGACTTCCAGAAAGATTTATCATCGCACATGGAAGTCCTACATTGCATGGTGTGAACCTTTGGGGTTCCGTCCTCGATCTTATTCGATTAGTCGAATATTGGCTTTTCTGCAACAAGGGGTTGAGCAGAAACTGGCCTTGAGTACTATCAAGGGTCAGGTCTCAGCATTAGCCATCTTCTTTCAGAAGCCTTTGGCTACTCATTCCTTGGTGCGGAATTTCATCCAGGGGGTGCGACATCTGGCTCCGCCAGTGCACGCGCCGTTACCCCCCTGGGATCTTAATTTAGTGTTGTCGGTTCTTCAGAAACCTCCCTTTGAAGATATTAGGGAGATTCCTCTACCCACGTTGTCCCAGAAGGTGGCCTTCTTGGTGGCTATTACTTCTGCACGCAGGGTGTCAGAACTGGCCGCATTATCTTGTCGTTCACCATATCTGGTGGTTCATAAAGATAAGGTGGTTCTTCGTCCGAATCCATCCTTCCTACCAAAAGTAGTTTCAGAATTTCATCTGAATGAAGAAATTGTATTACCTTCCCTGTGTCCTAAGCCCAGTCATCCTCGGGAGTTTGCGTTACACTCCTTGGATGTGGTCCGGGCAATTAGGGTATACTTGAAAACGACAGACTCGTTTCGCAAGACGGATTCACTTTTTGTGATCCCAGATGGACCCAAGAAGGGGTTGCCTGCATCTGCCGCGACCATTTCCAGATGGATCAGACAGACGGTAGTACAGGCTTATTCTATTAAGGGTCGGGAGCCCCCGTTCCCTGTTAAGGCGCACTCCACTCGGGCACTAAGTGCGTCATGGGCCTTTCGCCATCAGGCGTCAGTGGTCCAGGTGTGCAAGGCGGCTACCTGGTCGTCGGTGCATACCTTCTCTAAACATTATAAAGTTGATGTAATGGCATCGTCTGATGCCTCATTTGGCCGCAAGGTTTTGCAGGCCGCAATTTGAGGAGACCAGTGGTCTACCTCGAGGGTTTTTTCCGTTGGAAAATTTTTCTTTAGTCTCATTCTTTGTTTATAATGAGCCTTTAAAACTTCTAGTTTGGCACCGGTTGGGCCTACTAGATTGGATTTGATTTTGTCAATCCCACCCCTCATTTGTGGCACTGCTTCTGGATGTCCCAGCTCTTGAGAATCAAGAAGACTACGTCTGTCAATGAGCGATAGAGAAAAATGGATTTTTGTAAGAACTTACCGTAAAATCCTTTTCTCTTAAGCTCATTGACAGACGTAGTACCCGCCCCTCTATCATTGAGTTGGGTTGGGTTAATTTCTCTGTACTGCTTTAAACAGAACTGATTCCCTGTAGCAGAGAGAGGGAGGATATACCCTCAGGGACTGCCCCCTAGGGTGGAGCCAGAACGTTTTGTCATTCTGCCTAGTCCTACTCCTGCGGAGACAACATAACCCAGCTCTTGAGAATCAAGAAGACTACGTCTGTCAATGAGCTTAAGAGAAAAGGATTTTACGGTAAGTTCTTACAAAAATCCATTTTTTCTTTACATTCATCTTAGGCAAGTAATGGTGTATTTCTCACCAAGGATTTTGGAATATATTTTTATATATATCCCGAGGGACTGTATATGCATTGAACTGATTGAGACACCATAAATGATTCACCGCCACTGAGGTAAGGTACCCCAAATGAAGTATGTCCACCATTTTTCATATGACGGTCATTAATATTTATGCATGGCTCAGTTTTCCTTTTTCTTTTCCTAAATAGGATCTATCAAACTATGGAGATACTTGTATTATAGGATAACCAATTGGAACTTTCCAGGAACATTATCCTTTTTTATCTCATGGAAAAACTTTTTACCCCTTTTTTCACATCTTCATACATTCACTTGTGATAAATCATCGAACCAGGTGAATTGTTTGGAATACTTTTTTGTATAGGGCAGTTTTGCACTCTACATCTATGGTTTTCTGATCATTTACTATTGTTTCTAGGTTAAGACCAACAATACACACACCTGACTCTAGCTCTCACCTTGTGGTAATTGAACATATCCCTATTGGGACAGGGTTGCTGGGCTCCCATTTCCTGCAGGTACGTGACCTCCCAATTAGTGGTATTCCAACTGGAAGTTCTTATTCTCCTCCCCCCCCCCCTTTTTTTTTGGCTATCTTGGGAACACATGGTCACAACTGCAAGATTATTCATATATTTGTGAACTGTATATATTGAATTATGCCCCTCTTTTGGGACTTATTTTGTATGTGGTTACTTTTTCAGGAATATATGCAGATTCCCTGAGGAAGATTCATGTATTATACTACATTTTGAAACGCGTTGGATTCTGCTGTAACCTGTGACTGTATTGTATAAGAATGTCCATTCATACTGTCCAACATATGTTCTTTTTGTTTTGATGGTTTTTCAAATATTTCACTTCCTCTAAAATAAAAGACACGTTTTACTCATAATTTTTGTTAAGAGAGTCAAATATAGTTACCTGTAAAGTCCCAATCATTCCCAAAGGGGGTTTTCTGTCACCCACTTAACACACTGCTTCCTGGGAATGGGCTTTGGCTCTTTAAGAAGCTTGGCCTGTCAAAAGAAAAAGTACAGGAGCCTATGGCGGGGACAAAAGACACTTCACCAGCCATAAAAGTGTGTACACCCAGTGACACCTGACTGCAACCTGTTGTGCCCCAGCCCACTAGAGACCATCACCACTAGCTGCTGTTCCCAATGACTGGATGCCTTAAGGACACCCCTGGGTGCCTACCTGTGTCCCAGTGGTGCCTGCATCCCCTGGAGCCTGGGCAGATGGTAACTCACCCTCCTCTTATATACTGGGTTTTGCAGTGGCATTCCCACTGTCCCCTGCAGCCGCGCCATGTGTAACAGCACCAGCTGGCCATTCATCCTTCCTGTGCCTTAAAGGGGTCGGATCAGTTCCCCCGATACATGGCAATGACCTCATCCCACCCCGGAAACGACATGCCAATGTCTTTCGGGTCAAGCGGCCTCAGGCTGGGGGTACACGCCCCCACTGTCGGAGCCGCCAAGGGGATGCCACCCCACCGCCTCTCTTCACGCCTGGACTCAGAGGTAGAAAGTATGAAGGACACCGCCTGACTGCTGCCCAGGAGGGTTGCCTATGGCCGCACATCCCTCCTCCATTCACACAGAGAGCGGAAAGGGTACACAACCCCCCGCAGCCCAGAGGGTCCTACACCTCTTTCCTTGCTGCAGCCATGAGACACATGCCCCAGGTCAGACCTTGGGGGATGAAGCCTTCAGCGGTCCCTCAGGCAACATGTCTCCTCCGGATGGAGAAAACACTGACCAGGGACATGAGGGACCACCTTAAAAAGAAAGTGGCAGTGTGTTTTCTGTTTGGGAGGAGGGGCTCCATCTTTAAAGGGTTGACCTGGAAAACGACTGGGGGAAAGTGAGATTACCTTTGGGTATCTGCTTTGCAGAAAAAAAAAAAGTAATTTTGGGGGTTTTCATATTAATCTGCTATTTTTATTTTAACTTGCTGTCTGAAGGACGTCCTTAAATTGTAGTAGCTAAACCTGGATGATTCCTGGCTTCATCCTGGTATGAAAACTTGCACCTAGCGATTCTCTTTGTAGCAGAAGTGATTCTGCGTGTGGGGGAAGTGGGTCCCACCCGCCTCCCAGGCTCTACTGTCTGATCGCAAAGCCCGACAGTGATGTGACTGGTTGCATCAGCTGCACAAAACAGAGCGGGAGGAACTGATGTTGTTCCTCTCTCTGTGACCCCAGAAAAGGAAGTAACGAGTATGTCGTCACTTCCGGTTTTGCCTTTTTGTTTACGGCCAGGAAAGCAGCCGACCCGACCAATCTATGTCTGATTGGCTGCATGGAGGCCAGAGCAGAGATTTGGGGTCTAGTAGACCCCAAATCTCTCCAGCCCATGCTGTCACAAGGGATGTTGTTCATCCCTTGTGATGGCAATAAAGTTAAACAAAAAAGTGTAAAAAATAAAGTTTAGTATAAAATAATAATAAAAATATTTAAAGCACCCCTGCCCCCCTGTGCTTACATGTAAATGCCAACATATCCGTTACTCCCTCACCTGTGTAACTCTAAACTGGTAACCTACAAAGGCGTTTAAAGCAATGTCAATGCAGAATTTTAGGCACCGTAGTTTGCTGCCATTCCATGGGTAGGCACAATTTTAAAGTGTGACAGGTTAGGTATCTATTTACTCTGCATAACATCATCTTTCACATTATACATAAAAACTGGGGTAAATTGTGTTTTTTAATTCATTAAAGTGTTTTATTTTTTTCAAAAAAACTGCTTTTGAAAAACCGCTGCGCAAATACTGTGTGGCATACAAATTGTACCACCCATCATTTTATTCTATAGGGCCACTGCTAAAATATATAATGTTTGGGGGTTCTAAGACATTTTCTAATAAAAAAAAAAGTCGATTTTCACATGTGGGAGCAAAGTGTCAGGATTGGCCCGGATACAAAGTGGTTAAAGCGGAGTTCCACTGGCTTTGGTGTTTATTAAAAGTCAGCAGCTACAAAAAGCGTAGCTGCTGATTTTTAATAAACACACACTCACCTGTCCCACGGTCCAGCGATGCAGCCGAGGGAGCCTCGGTTCTCTCCGTCTTCTCCCCGTGGCCCGAGCATCTCTAGTGTAGGCACCCGGTTGTGACAGTTTGCAGCTTCACAGCCGGGTGCGCACTGCGCATGAGCGAGTCGTGTCCTAAGTGGCCGGGCAATATTCTGGGACCTGTGTCATGTCCCAGAAGATTGCAGGGAGGGTGGAGGCGAGGAGAACTTCCGCCCGAGCCGTCTAGGCAGCCCGAGCGGAAGTGGGTACCTGTCAAAACTAGGTACCTGTTCCCCCCCCCCCCCCCCAAAAAAAATGACAGTTTGTAGCTTCACAGCCAGGTGCACACTGTGCATGAGCGAGTCGTGTCCTATGTGGCCGGGCAATATTCTGGGACCTGTGTCATGTCCCAGAAGATTGCAGGGAGGGTGGAGGAGAGGAGAACTTCCGCCTGAGCCGCCTAGGCAGCCCGAGCGGAAGTGGGTACCTGTCAAAACTAGGTACCCCCCCCCCCCCCCAAAAAAAATGGCATGCCAAATGTGGCATGTCAGGGGATCAGGACCACTTAAAGCAGAAGTTCCACTCAAAAGTGGACTTCCGCTTTAAGAGAAAGTAAGGCCCCTTCCACACAGGGGGGGGGGGGGGGGGGGGGGCACTGTTGGAGTATGGTAATCCCCGCTGAGCAGGCAGGTGGCTGGTCCGTCTCTGCTGATGCACACACAGCCCGCTCTCCTCTATGGGCATTTGGATGTATATGGACCGCCTGTCCATTTACACCCAACTCCCATGTGACCTGATCCATGGATGATGAACGGATCTCCATCAGTCAGTTTTTAGTGGACGGGATAGACGTCAGTGGGTGTCGTCGGACTCGCTGCTCCATTGAGAACCGTTTGGTCCTCCTGTGTCAAAGGGCCCTAAGGGAAAAAAAATTTTAAAGATTTTTTTTAGTAAAAACCAAAAGAAAGCTCGGTCTGTCTAAAGAAGAAAAAAAAAAGATACAAAGCCTATTTGGATAGAGGCACGTAAATGAGTAATTGTTTTTTCAAACTATCACATTGCTAAGAAATGGATTGGTGAGGAAGAGGGAGTACAGGCTGGGACACAAGTAGTTAAGCTTTGAAAATGAAACCTAGAAGCTGATTGGTTAGTCTGCACATCTGCTGCAGTTCCGAGGATGTTTTTGGTGACTTTAGCATTTCTGTGGAAATGAAGACAAGTCTCTGGCAGGGAGCGGGTTAAGCCGCTCTTTTCGCCCCCCATGAACCCCTGACTGGCAGCAGAGTCTGTATGAGTCTCGGTAATAATACGTGGAACCAACAACTCTCCATCTCCTCCGCCACTCTCTCTGTAGAATGAAGTAATGGGTAGGACGCAGCGTACTCCTCATCACCCGCCTCTCTATAACCCCGCCTTCCACTGGAAAATGGCTGATTGCCGAGCTGGAAATCACAACCGGAAGTAGAATGATCGAGCAGCTCCGCGATGGATTGGTGCGTCCTGCAGCTTCAGCTCAGCGACGAGGGGAGGGAAGGCCAAGATGGCGGCAGGAGTGAGAGCGCGGAAGGGGCCGTGCGGCTAATCGAGGGAGAAGCGGAGATCCCGAGGCGCCTGGACGTGTGATGGGAGCGGGATAAATCGGGATGTGTGAGAGCTACTCGCGCTCGCTGCTGCGGGTGTCGGTGGCGCAAATCTGCCAGGCTCTGGGCTGGGATTCCGTGCAGGTGACCGCCTGCGACCTGCTCACCGATGTACTGCACCGGTACCTGCAGCAGCTGTGCCGGGGGGCCCACCGCTACTCCGAGCTGTGTGAGTATCCACTGTACCGGGAACCGGGGCTGTAGGGGGAGGAAGGGGAGAGGTCATGGGGCAGCTGGACACCCTCCATGCAGATCTGTGTGACAGCTGTGATCACATAACCGGAGTCTGATCCCGGAGTGTCCGGGGGGAGGAGAAACCCGGGGCCTACCGGGGGAGAGGGCTGTGTGCCGGTCGGCGGATGTCAACAAATGCACGTGTGTGTGTGTGAGGAGGGAGGACGGAGCCTGGGGCTGCTGGGTGTCATCTCCATCCATCAGATCCCCTCACCAGGACACACATCTGATATCTCTGAGAAGTCTGTCCTATATAAGATACTGTGTGTCCTCCCAATCAGATCCCCTCCCCAGGACACACATCTGATATCTCTGAGAAGTCTGTCCTATTGTAGGCTGTCTGTGTCATCCCAATCCATGAGATCATCTCCTCCCCAGGACACACATCTAATATCTCAGAGAAGTCTGTCCTATAAGATACTGTGTGTCCTCCCATCAGATCCCCTCACCAGGACACACATCTGATATCTCTGTCCTATTGGAGGCTGTGTGTGTCATCCCAATCCATCAGATCATCTCCCCAGGACACACATCTGATATCTCTGAGAAGTCTGTCCTATTGGAGGCTGTGTGTGTCCTCCCAATCAATTAGATCCCCTCACCAGGACACACATCTGATTAGTCTGTCCTATTGCAGCAGATTCTGCTCATCAGTAGTGTATTGGGAGCCCTGTGATCAGACAGGGTGTCCTCTCCATCCATCAGTGTCCTCCTCAGGACACACATCTGATATATCTGAGAAGTCTGTCCTATAAGATGTGTGTCCTCCCAATCAGATCCCCTCCTCAGGACACACATCTAATACCTTTGAGAAGTCTGTCCTATTAGATCAGTGCTTCTCAACACCGGTCCTTGGAACCCACTAACAGGCCAGATTTTAAGTATTACCTTGGGGAGATGCGGGCTAGAATACTGCAATCACTGAGCAGCAAATGAGATCACCTGTGATGTAATTTAGATATCTTGCATACCTGGCCTGTTGGTGCGTCCCGAGGACCGGAGTTGAAAACCACTGTATTAGATACTGTGTGTCCTCCCAATCAGATCCCTTCCTCAGGACATACATCTGATACCTCTGAGAAGTCAGTCCTATTAGATACTGTGTGTTCTCCCAATCAAATCCCTTCCTTGGGACACACATCATGGGGGGGGGGGGGTCGCTGTACTAACTATATAACTAACATTATATAGTTAGTACAGCAAGCTCCTCAGTTTTTTTTTTTATATTATTCAGTCCACTTGACTGACTAAAAAAAAAACTGGTAGTGGGTGCAAGCCTGAAGAATCTGGCTACCCACAACCTTTTATTATTGTTTATACGCTGTGAGTATAACTGGGCTCTCCCCCCAGGGAATGTTCATCAGTCATATTCGCTCCTCGGGGTTGGTGTCATTCAGTATAATCCCACTGCTATGATGGCTTTTAAGCTCTGACTTCATGTGCCCCTGCCTGTGTCTTGTCATTGGCCCCAGATCAGACATGCATCTAGTCAAGGACATGGTGATGGCTTCTGGTATATGGACTGGCCCTATAATATCTGATAATAGATAATTGTCAGCTATGCAGTCTGCTCAGCACAGGACCCTCTGCCATGTCGGTGACCACTGTGCCGCACTCTCTGCTGCCAGCCGCTAATTGCTTTCTCGCTATGATGATAGGGAGCAATGCTCTGTTGTGTCCAGAGGGTCTACGAGGCCCACATCACCTTCCTGGCCAAGACCCGTCCGTGGCACCTGTCACTGACAAAAGCTCAGGTGCCAGGATGCAATTTCTAGTTGACCTGACACCTGGGGTTTGTAGAGCCCTGGCTTAAGGAGAAGCACGACAAGCTTTTTTTTTTTTTTGGCTATACTTTTCTAGTGGGTCACATGAGTGCACTTACTTTTGTTCTCCTGTAATCCAGAATCAGAAGATAATGAGCTGTTTCCCGCAATCAGCTGACATCACATAGCCGCTCCAGGCTGTGGAAGGATCCCGATCATATTGTCAGGATCCACCCAGCCACCTGATTTGACCGTTGGCTCCAGATCTTAGCGAGCTGCACCCCCAGCCTCTTCAGCCTGGCTCTTCTGTGACCACTGGAGGAGCAGAACTGAGAATGGTTATTGACAGTGACAGTCATCTGATCACTCAGCTCTTGGTCTTTGGCTAGGTTAACGCTTGTGTGGGTTGTTGCAGGACAGCGTGTAAAACTGCACGTTTCTGCACCCACAACCACCTGTTGCTAAACCTCTGCTCCTTTGCTGATGTCTGGGGCTGCTGTTCATTCTTAATGTCACCCCTATGCATCTGAAACCGCTGTGCTTTTTTGGGCACAGGAAATCATGTAGTGCAGTAGCGCCATGTGATTTCCCTGCGGCTGCATTTTTAAAAAAGGTGCAGGAACATTTTTCCTGCATGAAACACAGGCAGGGCAGCCAATTCAAATGAATGGCCAGCGGTGCCCGTGCAAATATGTCTCGCAGAGCTGCAATGATGTGGAACAGCTATAGCATCACACCAGTGCTGCAGCATAGAGATGGATATGTGTTTTTTCTTTATATCCCAAACTTCTTTAAAATATACAACAGAGATGCTCTAGGTTAGTGCTGGTCAGTGAAGAAGGCCTGGAATGGCCCTTGACATGTCTAAAGGGCCACACAACAGAACTAAGTACAGGGGGCAAGACTGTGTGATCACTTTGATAGTCAGGAGCCTACTATTGCTCCTGATGGTTAGTAGGACACCAGAAGTTTGCAGTGACAGCTAAGGCTGGCCATACATGATACAATTTTCTTGAAATTTACCTTCAAGTATGTAGTACAAAGGCCTGCCTAATTAGATACAAGTGAATGTGTTGTTTAGCTTTGACCTCACATTATGTGGTTTGTGGTAAATCTATCAGAAAATTGTACAACAAAAATTGAACATGTATGGCCAGCTTAATGGGCCATACACACTATAAGATTTTCTGAAGACTTTTTCCTTTAGATTTACCAAAACCATATAATATGAGGTCAAACCTAAACACTTTCAATTTGTATGCAATCTGGCAGGTCCTTGCACAACATAGAAAAGGTAAATCTGAAGGAAAAAGTCTTCAGAAAATCTTATAGTGTGTATGGCCCTTTAGGCTCTGTGCTCGGAGCGTGCTATGCAGTGCACTTCCAGCACATACACAGCTGTGTATATATGCACTGCCTCAGAAGAAGGCCCACCTCTGTGATGCTGACATCACCAGGTTATAGCCTAAGTTTATCTAAACAGAAAAATCAGCACAAGGGACATACATTAGTTAGTAGGATGTGTCCCTTGTACTGATTCTTCTAATCTTCATCTGTCCTACAGTTTCTATGAATGACACAGGATCCGTGAATGGAGGATAGGTGGATGCATGATAGATGGCATCATCTTTGGCTGTAAAGGATAGGAGGGTTTAATTCTGCTTTCAATTGCAATGTGGCCAGTGCAAGGAGTGGAGGGTTTGTTTACCAGGTGCCTGACAAATGGTGTTGTATGTAATTACCAAGACTGCAGGTATACCATGTCTGATCGTGTATTAGTGATTACATTATAACAGTTACAGGTTACAATTGGGCCCTTTCACACGGGGCGGACTCCAGTTTGATAAGCAGGGGGTCGGTCTGCTGATCAGAGCAGAGTGGGCAGATGATGGGTCCATATCTGCTCGGTTTCTGAGGACACGGACAGAGCCTGCTCTGCTCTATGGGCAGCTGGGAGTAAACAGACTCTGCTGTCCGTTTTACACCCGACTGCACTCTGATCTGCATAGATGTAAGGGGACAGATCTTCTTCTTTTTTTTCGACCAGAGGTAGTCTGTTTACACCCCCCGGTTCATTAGGGGGAATGGATGGTCCAATCAGGGCCGCCTGAAAAACAGACCTTTTCAGACCCAGTGTGTAAAAGGGGTCATACAGGTTACAGTACCCTTTTTTTTTTTTTTTTAAATAAATTCAATTCAGTCTGTAAAAACGAAATAATGAAATCTGCCGCTGTTTAATTGCTTTAGCAGAGAAGAGACGTTGTAAAAGGTACACTGTTTTAGTTGGTGGTGGGGAATAGTACACCTGACATATAAATATGTTGGGAAGTTTACAGTATGTCTCAGCTTCATTTATCCAGAATCCTCTAATTGTAAAAGCAAGCAAAGTCCTTTCTTGTATTATCAGAGGCATGGACTCCAGAGAGAGAGATACAATTCTGCCCCTGTACAAATCATTAGTAAGACTTCATCTGGAATATGCAGTTCAGTTTTGGGCACCAGTTCTTAAAAAGGATATCGGGGAACTGGAGAAAGTACAGAGAAGGGCAACCAAACTAATAAGAGGCATGGAGGAGCTCAGCTATGAGAAAAGATTAGAGGAACTGAATTTATTTTCTCTTCAGAGAGGAGATTAAGGGGGATATGATCAACATGTATAAATACATAAGGGGTCCATATAGTGAACTCGGTGTTGAGTTATTCACTTTTGGGTCAACACAGAGGACAAGGGGGCACTCTTTACGTCTAGAGGAAAACAGATTTCGTCTCCAAATACAGAAAGATTTCTTCACAGTAAGAGCTGTGAAAATGTGGAATAGACTCCCTTCAGAGGTGGTTCTGGCTAGCTCACTAGATTGGTTTTTAAAAAGGCCTGGATTCTTTCCTAGGTGTACATAATATAAATGGGTACTAATATTTTTTTTAGGTAAAGTTGATCCAGGGAATATCCGATTGCCTCTCGGGGATCAGGAAGGAATGTTTTCCCCTGCTGTAGCAAATTGGATCATGCTTTGCTGGGTTTTTTCGCCTTCCTCTGGATCAACTGCGGGTATAGGATTGTGTATATGGGATTGTGTGGTTGTTTTTATTTTTTATTGGTTGAGCTGGATGGACTTGTCTTTTTTTCAACTTGACTGTAGGCAGGGTTTCAGGTGAGAATGACACATGGCGAAGGTTTTGTTGGTGATACGTGATGTTAGTTTTTTACAAACGTTAGTCAATCAATAAGGGCTCATTCATGTGTATGTCAATACCCTGCGTTTATATGGCATTTATTCAGTATTTTTAAAGCCTTATAACTGCCCTCCAATGCCTGTGATGAATATTACAATGGCACAAGACAGAAGTGGGAGTGTTGTGTCAGTTTGTAAATTAAATCGGAGTTCCACCCTGGGAAAGTTTTTTTTAATAAAAATACCCCCGGGACAGTCAGGTCTAGTGCATTCCACAATGGCTAGCCTCTGATCTGTCCCGGGTTGCACTTACCTTTTAGAAGAAATATTTACCTTGAAAATGTATTCTCCAGCGCTGCCATCTCAGGTGTGGGCAGCTTGAAGCCAGCGCGGTCTTCTTCGGTCCAACGATGCACTGCACCGGCCCCGACGTCACTTCCGGTGCCGCAGCGTCATCCCTGCACAGCTTCTGGGCATGCCCAGAAGCTGTTTTGAAAGGTATGACGGCGCCTGCACCGGAACTGACGTCGGGGCCGGTGCAGGCGCATTGATTCCTGGGAGCAATGACGTTCAGCTCCCATTAATCATTCGCGGCCGCCGAGGGGAGGAAGAAGGAAGTAACGTAAGTATATTTTCTTCTATACAAGGTAAGTAAAAAAAAAAAATTGCGATTATCCATTTGTTTTTCAGGTGACCCGGAGCGAGAAGATGGAGGTAAGTATAATTTTAGGGTGGAACTCCACTTTAAGCAGCATGTTGCTTTTATCAGGTATTGATGCTTTTCCACCTTCTCCATTGACTTCATTGGTATTGCTCTATAACCGCACCTATAGCATTTATGAAGTGTTAACTGGGCATTGGGGGAGAGACAGTGCAGGTTCCTGTATCCCAGAATGCACTGGGAAATAATAGAGAACTAGGACAGAGCAGTTCCAGTCCCTTCCTGGTTGTACACAACAGCCATGTGGGGACACCATTTGCTACTTTGTATAGGGAAACCAACCAGCCAGCAGAGGCACTGAGTATTTCCAGCGGAAAACTTTTTCTCTCAGCAACAGTGAGCTGGTCCAAGCCAAGCGTCAAAGAGATGAAAGTATATGAATCTATCCTGCAGAGAATTCACAAAATTGTCTGCTATCACACTACAACCTAACCGTGCCTCAAAGCAGATCATTTCCGCTACATCACTTCCCATTAATTTTTTTTTTTTTTTTTAAATAACAAACATGTTATACTTGAATTCTCTGCATAGTTGGTTTTGCACAGAGCAGCCCAGATCCTCCTCTTCTCGGGTCCTTCGCTGGCGCTCCTGACCCCCTCCCTCCTGCCGAGTGCCCCCACAGCAAGCAGCTTGCAATGGGGGCACCCAATTCTGCTTGCTCCTGAGCCGCTTCTCTGCTTGTCAATGAGCCTTCATAACCACATTAAAGCAGAGTTCCACCCTGCATTTGAAATGTGCCCCCCCCCCCATTGTTGCTGATTACAGTGCCATAAATGTTCGGAACCTGTGCTTTTTTTTTTTTAAAGCATTTTACCCTTTCGGGTCACTAAAAAGCTCCACTTCCGCTGTACCTTGCCGCCGCAAGGTACGTCTTATCCAGCCACCCATTGGCTCATAGGATATGTGTCATCAGTTCCAGGAGTCAATGGGCAACCTGCAATACACAGTGCACTGCGGTTTGTTCACCCTACGCAGGCGCGACATTGGCAGGTGCGTGCTGGGTAGGCATCTGCACCTTTTTCTGAAGGAAACTCAAGAGTAGGCTTCAGATGCCCACACAAAGGATGGAAGATCACTGGATCCAGAGGGTACAGTGAACACAAATTAAAAAATAAAATGTTATATGCAGCTTATATCGATTTAGATTGCATAAGCTGCATCTGTCACGGGGGTCATAAAAAAAAAAAAAAAAAAAAAAGGCCCGGAGCTCTGCTTTAAACACTTCCCAAGAAAAGCAATGCCTTCATCAGCATTTATTAAGCATTCTTGAAACTTTTTTGATGTTTTACAAACACAACGAAAACACGGCATAAACACATAAACGCTATAGGTGTGTTTAGTGTATTCTTCATATTAAACACATGTGAACGAGCCCCGAGGCCCTGTTCACACCTGAGCGTCTTTCAGCTTGTAAAACGCTCATCTTTGAAGTCTCAAAACGCCCAACAAGCAAAATCTCATTCACTTCAATGGCCCCTGTTTACATATGAGCATTTTGTCGCCTGAAGCTCAAAAAAGTGCATGATCTTCTTTTATGGCAGATTACAAGCGTTTTTGTTAGATGTCAATGCCTGCCTCCAAACACCTGCAAAAAAACGCTTGAAAGAATGCCTGAAAAATGCCCAAAAAAACACCTGAAAACGTTACTCAGGTGTGAATGGAGCCTAACAGAAATCTTCCTTAACAGATTAGGTCTCCCACTACCCTCAGAATTGGGTCCAATTTAACCACTCTAAGACCGAAAGGATTTGCCCCCTTAATGACCAGGCCCTATTTTGCGATTTAGCACTGCGTTTTATTTTAACGGAAAATTGTGCAGTCGTGCGACCCTATACCCCAACAAAATTTACATCCTTTTTTTTTTTTTCACAAATAGAGCTTTCTTTTGGTGGTATTTGATCACCTGTGCAATTTTTTTTTTTTTTTTGTTTGCGCTATAAACAAAAAAAGAGCAACAATTTTGAAAAAAAAAACAATATTTTTCACTTTCTGCTATATGACCTTCTCAAAAAAAAAAAATTTACATTTTAGGCCAATTTGTTTTCTGCTACATTTTTTTGGTAAAAAAAAAAAATCGCAATAAGTGTATTTTGATTGGTTTGCACAAGTTATTGCGTCTACTACCTATGGGAAAGATTTATGTCTTCTTTTTTTTTTTTTACTAGTAATGGCGGCAATTTACGATTATTTGCGGGACTGCGACATTGCGGCAGACAGATCGGACCCCTGACTGACATTTTTTACACTTTTGGGGGGACCAGTGACATTACTACAGTAATCAGTGCTAAAAATATGCACTGTTGCTGTAATAATGACACTGGCATGGAAGAGGTTAACCCTGTGGGTGATCAAGCGGTTAAATATGAGCCTAGGGGAGTGATTCTAACTGTGAGGTGGGGGGGGGGGAGTGTGACTTCTGAAATGACCATAGAGACATGTGATCCTATATAGAAGGATCACATGAGCTCTGTGATCATTGCAGGGATAAGAACGGTCGGCTGTGTTTACAACAGCTGACTGTCCTCTCTCAGCGGGGAACGATCGTGGGTGTCAGGCAGCAATCGGAGCCGCTTGACACACTCATCAGCTTCCCCACTGACGAGCGGGTGGCCGATGGCGCGCGCTTGCCTCCTAGGCTCCTGTGAGCGAGCGACGTAGACCTACGTCGCTTTGCCCAGGAACAGCTGCCTGCCGCAGTAAATCTGCGGTAGGCGGTCGTTAAGTGGTTAATGGAAAGATAAAGTAACACAGTGACTTGCCGTAATGGATCTAACCTGAAATCTGTGCTTGATAATGTCAGAAGTTAGGAAATATGTTTGATCTGACTAAAAAAAGATCTGAAGTAAAGCTGGACATGTTGCTGCAGCATCCTGATTTAAATATGAAAGCCAACTTGTAGAGCTGCACGATTAATCGTTAAAAAAAATTGTGATCTTGATTTCCCCCCCCCCCCCCCCCCCCCTCACAATCCTAATTTGGAATATCCATGATTCATACAGTGCAGAGCTGTTCTCTGCTCACTCACAAGAAAAAGACTCCAGCAAATGTTTATCAACATTGCTAAGCACTGGGGGATAACTATAAACATATTTTACAATGTATCATTTCGTTCTTTTAGATCAAAGGGTTGAATTTCCCTCTGTAAATGAAGTCAGTTTAACTACCTGAGTCCCGGTTCACACTTCTGCGATGCGGCAACGCTGCGAATATGTTCCCGCATCGCATCTGCACCCCTGGCAGTTCACACTGCCATATGCGATATGCAGGCGGTGTCAATTAAAAGTTAACGACACCCCCCAGATCAGACCGCATATCACAGTGCAATCTGAAAGTTCGCACAGAATCGGATCGCACTAGTGTGAACCACCATGCGATCCGATTCTGCTGTGGATTAAAAAAAGGGTCCTGTGCGTGTTTAGTGCGGATGCGGTGCGAGTTCAGCCATACAAACTGTATGGCTGAAATTTGCACCGCACAGAGATCGCATGTAGTTTAGGAGCAGTGCGCTCCGAATCATATGCGATCTCTGTGATCGCACTAATATGAACCGGCCCTAAAGTGGGGTACACACTATAAAAAAATCAGGCGAACAATCGTCCGATTTTCCTAATTTCACAGCAAATCGGAACCGATGAATGAAAATTCGTACAAAAATTCTCATACGACAAAGGCTTTTTTTGTTTTTGTTTCCAATCGCGCGCAGTCTTTCTTTTCTGAATTTTCAGTACACATTAAAAAAATCATCGTTAATTTTTCATAAGAGAAAAATGTTGGCGTTTGTTCCTTTTGAGAATTTTCGTCCAAAAATTCAGAATCGGCTGTCAAAAGTTGTGTAGACACTATATGAAAACTATTTGGATGAAAATGTTCGCCTGATTTTCTTGGTGTGTAATAGCCTTCAGGCTCCATTCACACCTGAGCGTATCGTGTTTTTTAGGTGTTTTTTAGGCGTTTTTTCATTTTTTGCAGGTGTTTGGAGACAGGCATTGCCATCTAACAAAAACGCTTGTAATCTGCCAAAAAAGAAGCTTATTTACTTTTTTGAGCTTCAGGAGTTGTGCTTAAGGCACCAAAATGCTCACGTGAACAGGGGCCATTGAAATGAATGGGATTTTGCTTGTTGGGCGGTTTGAGTCTTCAGAATTAAGTGTTTTATGAGCTGAAAAACGCTCAGGAGTGAACAGGGCCTAAGTGCCGGTTCACACATATGCGATGTCAGACATCACATGGGTCAGCGCACTGCTCTGCAAATCACATGTGATGTCTGTGCGTTGCGAATTTAGCCATACAGATTGTATGGCTGAAATTGCATCGAATTCGGACCAAAGTCGCACAGGACCCTTTTTTGGTCTGCACCAGAATCGGATCGCATGGGTGTTGACACCTATGCGATCTGATTCATGTTCGAATTGGCAGTTCGCTCTGCGATATACAAACTGATCTGGGGGTGTCATTAATTTTGTATTGACACCCTCAGCGATTCGCATATGGCAGTGGGAACTGCCTGCGAGTCTAGTGTAATGTGGAAACCTGCAGTGGATTTGCAGGGTTCCCGCATCACATATGTGTGAACTCCTTTCACACGGTCCGCCTCCGTAGGCGGATCCGTGCTGCTCAGCAGGGGATCGATACACTGATCCCCGCTGAGCAGGCAGGTGACAGCACACATAGCAGAGAAGGGAGGCTTCAGAGCACCATGCATCTCTATGGGGAATCGGATGAGAGCGGACTGCATGTCCGCTCTCATCTGATCCGATCCCCTGGACGGATGGAAAATAGGGTTTCCATCCGTCCGGATTTCACGGACAGGATCGGATGGCAGCGGGTGTCAGCAGACATGTCACCGCTGACATCCGCTGCCCCATAGGGATGCATGGAGGATCTGATCAGATCCGCCTAAAAAACTGACAGGCGGATCTGATCGCTCGTGTGAAAGGACCCAAAGCCTTTTTCTGACCCTTGTGATTTTTAAAATCACTAATAAATTATTTAGAACACACAAATATATATATATTTATTTATTTAGCAGAGACCCTAGAGAATAAAATGGCGATCATTGCAATCTTGTATGTCGCACTGTATTTGCGCAGCGGTCTTTCAGATGCAGTTTTTTTGGGGAAAAAACACTAATGAATTAAAAAAAAAAAACTAAACAGTAAAGTTTGCTCAATTTTTTTGTATAATGTGAAAGATGATTTTATGCCGAGAATTGTGATCTTTATTCAGTCATGCAGCTCTTCTAACTGGTTACCTGGATGCTCTAGATTGGGTTGTATTATAATATCATTGTGAGGGAACAGACTAAAAAAAGGAAAGAGAATATGTATGACTGATGTTAATGATCTAAATCATGTAGAGCTGCACGATTAACCGTTAAAAAAAATAAATAAATAAAATTGCGATCTTGATTCACATGACAAGTTGTACTTCATAATTTCCAATGAGTACCGTTCATATCTGTGTGACTTCAAGTTGCAGTGGTTTCAAAGTAGTCCCTGCACTACTTTGGGCCGATTTTTAATGAGTTTTGAGGTCCCTAGACATAGGCATTGCTTTAAGTCCAGGTAAAATAGTGGTAAAATTGCGTGACTTTTAGGTCGCATAAGTTTAAAAGGGGCCTTAGATCAAAGGAATTTACTTCCGTCAGTGAATGCAGTTTAACCTCTTTTTGCTAGAAAATTCTTAGAATATATATATATATATTCTATGTGTGTATGTATGTATGTATGCATGTGTATGTGTGTGTGTGTATATATATATATATATATATATATATATATTTTTTTTTTTTTTTTTTTTTCTTAGCAGAGACCCTAGAGCAGGGATGAGGAACCTTTTTTCTGCTAAGGGTCATTTGGGCATTTATAAAATCATTCGGGGGCCGTATAAAATTATCAACTTTTAAAAAAGTGCCTTTTATATTTGGTCAAACATTTAATTAACTCACCCCTAATGTGATGGCTGCAACTGCTTCTCTTTGGTGAGGTGTGTGATGTTAGCTGGTATTGATGATGATGCTACTCGCAACTGGTTTTCCATGTTTGCGTCGGTCAGTCTGGAGCACACTCGACTCTTTGTGGTGGTAAGTTTTGAAAAGAACTGCTGGTGGGTACAGCTGGCTGGTACTGCTGGTGGGTACAGCTGGCTCAGGCTGGTACGGCTGGCTTGTACTGTGCTGTGGGTACTGCTGGCTCCGGCTGGTACTGCTGTGGGTACTGCTGACACAGGCTGGTACTGTGCTGTAGATACTGCTGGCTGGTACTGCTGGCTTAGGCTTGTGCTGTGCTGTGGGTACTGCTGGCTCAGGCTGGTATTACTGGCTAGTACTGCAGGCTGGTACTGCTGGCTCAGGCTGGTACTGCTGGCTGGTATTGCTGTGGGTACTGCTGGCTCAGGCTAGTACTGTGCTGTAGGTACTGCTGTGGGTACTGCTGGCTGGTACTGTTGTGGGTACTGCTGACTCTGGCTGGTACTGCTGTGAGTACTGCTGGTACTGCGGTGTGTGTTGCTGGTGGTAAATGCTGGCCAGCAGCGGTGCCGCACTGGAGGAAGAGGCAATGTTTCCTGTATGGGTCACAGGCGGAGTTCATTTGATGTCACTCCGCTATGCCTCACTCAGACTGTCAGAACAGAGCCGGAACTATACAGGAAGCATCGGCTCCATTCTGATAGATCAGCTGAGAGACTCAGCTGCATGGGGGGCAGGACCAAATGACTTTGAGGGCCGCATACGGCCCCCGGGCCTTAGGTTCCCCACCCCTGCCCTAGAGAGTAAAATGGCAATCATTGCAATCTTTTATGTCACACTATATTTGTCTTTCAAATGCAGTTTTTTGGGAAAAAATACTTTACTGTTTATTTTTTTAAAGTTAGCCCATTTTTTGTATAATGTAAAAGATGAGAATTGTGAGAATCATGATCTTTATTCTAAGCAAAAAAATAGTGATTCTCATTTTATCTAGAATCATGCAGCTCTGAAATGATGCCTTCTATAACATAAGATAGAGAATATAATTGCTGCACAAGAAGTTTTATTCCAATTTATATCCGAAACTGGTATAAAAGTAAATTGTCGCTTGCTGTAAATGACCCCCTTGGGGAAATCTGTACTGTGTGTAGGCTTGTGACGGTATCAGATTTTCATGCTGCGATTAATTGATTAAGGTTTTGCCACGGTATACGGTATTATCACGGTATTCTATTATTAAATTTAAATTATTAAATTTCCACCTCACTTCAATTTCATTGCTGAATTTAGGGGCTTTGGTTCACTTATGCACATTATTATATAGTCAGTCAGTACAGACTCTGTGAACCAGGCCTAAAATAGGTCATCAAGCAGTGTCTGGCCTAACTGGTGATAACTGGTCCTGGCGCTCGGCTCCGATCCGATGGCCTGGTCATTAAGAGGGCAAATCCTTGTGGTCAAGAAGTGGTTAAACCTGAAGGAGGTGTTGTTTATAAATGACTTTACTATTGCTTTAGGCCTGGTTCACATGTATGCGGGTTGGTGGTTCACATGTATGCGGGTTGGTGGTTCACATTTGCACAGGCATAGCAGCCCATTGATTTGAATGGGCTGCTATGCCCTCATTTTCCGCAGAAAAAAGGTGCATGCAGCATTTTTTTAAAATTCAGTGGCCTTGAAATCCATCCTGCTTTTGCACCATGCGACTAACCTGCAGTTCCTGCTCTGGCAAGCTTTCTGCATTTTTTGTATACGTGGGCACGGCATTTAAAAACAGTTTGCGTGTGCAGCAACGGCAGGTAAGTCGCATGGTGCAAAAGAAGGATGGATTTCATGGCCACTGCATTTTTTTAAATTCTGCATGCACCTTTTTTCAGCTGAAAACGCAGGCATAGCAGCTCAAGCCCATTCACATCAATGGGCTGCTATGCCTGTGCAAATGTGGGCCGCCAACCCGCATACATGTGAACCAGGCCTAAAGCAATAGTAAAGTCATTAATTGGTTAAACCTGCAGGAGGACCGGTGTTTTTATCTATTAATGACTTTACTATTGCTTTAGGCCTGGTTCACATGTATGCGGGTTGGTGGTTCACATGTATGCGGGTTGGTGGTTCACATGTATGCGGGTTGGGGGCCCACATTTGCACAGGCATAGCAGCCCATTGATGTGAATGGGCTTGAGCTGCTATGCCTGCGTTTTCAGCTGAAAAAAGGTGCATGCAGAATTTAAAAAAATGCAGTGGCCATGAAATCCATCCTTCTTTTGCACCATGCGACTTACCTGCCGTTGCTGCACACGCAAACTGTTTATTTTTAAATGCCGTGCCCACGTATACAAAAAATGCAGAAAGCTTGCCAGAGCAGGAACTGCAGGTTAGTCGCATGGTGCAAAAGCAGGATGGATTTCAAGGCCACTGAATTTTAAAAAAATGCTGCATGCACCTTTTTTCTGCGGAAAATGAGGGCATAGCAGCCCGTTCAAATCAATGGGCTGCTATGCCTGTGCAAATGTGGGCCGCCAACCCGCATACATGTGAACCAGGCCTAAAGCAATAGTAAAGTCATTAATAGATAAAAACACCGGTCCTCCTGCAGGTTTAACCACTTCTGGATCGCAAGGATTTGCCCCTTTAAAGACCAGGCCATCGGATCAGAGCACCAGGACCAGTCATCACCAGGTAGGCCAGACACTGCTTGATGGCTATATAATAATGTAATGTGGGCTGCTATGCGTGTGTGTGTGTGTATATATATATATATATATATATATATATATATATATATATATATATATATATATATATATATATATTAGAGCTGCACGATTCTGGCCAAAATGAGAATCACGATTTTTTAGCTTGGAATAAAGATCCCGATTCTCTGTGTAACAAAAAAAAAAAATTGGGATAACTTTACTGTTACGTTTTTTTTTTTTTTTTTTTTATTCATTAAAGTCTAATCATTGCGTTTGAAAGACTGCTGCGCAAATACAGTGTGACATAAAATATTACAACAATCGCCATTTTATTCTGTAGGGTCTCTGCTAAAAAATATATAAAATGTTTGGGGGTTCTAAGTACTTTTCTAGCAAAAAAAAAAACTGATTTTAACTTGCAAACAGCAAGTGTCAGAAAAAGATCCAGTCTTTAAGAGGTTAAACTTCCTTTCTCCCTGGCAGAGGGAAGGAAAAGATACAAATGTAATCATTTTTGTTTATAGTTAGGAGACTTAATGCTGAAAGGTGTTAGCTGAGTGAGTGAATGAGTCATCCAGCTCACTGAAATGTATCAATTCACAAGTCAGACAGACTTGACAGAGAAACTCGGTATTTTAAAAATGCCACAATAACAATACCGTGGCTATGCAATACCGCGATATATCGAATTACCGAAAACCGGCATATGTCTAACTGTGTGTACAGAATATTGCTAGAAATCCCATTCCCGCAAACTGTGATTGGTTCACTGCTTTCCTTTTGCTCCCATTGATATAAGGTTTATGTGGGTGGCAGTGGGGAATTTTATATATATTCCACAACAGCCAGGACAGTGTTTACCTTTCTGCTTTCTCTAAACCCAGGGAGTGTTAATAACACCATGTATAACATTGCTCCATGTCACAAAGACTTTGTCCCCTACGTGATTAAAGGTTTTAGTGAAAAAGTGTCAAAAAATAAAGAGTCCTCACCTCCAAGTGCACGCACACGTATGAAAATGTTGCTTGTGAATGGGTTAATATATACTGAGCTTGAAGTCCAATTAACTATCAAACCCTGCACTGGGAATTTTATATTGGAGAGATAATATCTAAAGCCTGGTACACACTGAGTTTTTTTTTTTCTGTTCAACCCTGCTAGGTTGAACGAAAAAAAAAAGAAACTGGCAGCTCCGGTCTGAGCCGCTGTACTAAAGATCTGATATTAGTACAGCGTTCTCCCCCCACTGAGCTGTTCTGACAGGGGGATGCAGCCATTGGCTGAGAGTGCCGATCGGGAGCTGGTCTGCTGCTGGTTTTCCAGTATGCATGTCTAACAGAAGCCGACCTGGCTGCCATACACATGGGTGGAATATTGGCCAGTTTTTATTGAACCAATTGATGTCGCCTGGCATTTGGCCTGTGTGTGCGGGGCTTAAAGCGGTTGTATCCCGCTTTTTGACACTTTTACCTACAGGTAAGCCTATAATAAGGCTTACCTGTAGGTACAATTAATACCTCCTAAACCGGCGCGAGCGCTCTGAAGGTCCGGGGGGACCTTCAGTTTTCCTTGCTGGGAGCTTGCCGGAAAATCACTCCCGCACGCATGCGCGGGAGTGACGTCATCGCGGCTCCGGCCAATCACGGCGCCAGAGCCGCCGAACCCGGAAGAGACGCCGAGGGATCATGGCATCGCCCGCAGCGATGTCCGGGGGTCCATGTCGGGGCTTCGTTCTAAGGTAAGTAATACATAATCAGCTAGTATGCGATGCATGCATGTCTAACAGAAGCATACTAGCTCATTATGCCTTTGTCTTGCAGGTTTTTTTTTTTTTTTTTTTTTTTTTTTTTTTTTTTTTTAATTTTCGGGTTTACAACCGCTTTAAAGGGGTTGTAAAGTCAGAAGGTTTTCTTTATCTTTCTATGCATTAAGATAAAAAAAGCCTTCTGTGTGCAACAGCCCCTCCTAATACTTACCTGAGTCTCCTCTATCCAGCGATATCCATGAGTGCCCCAGCTGTCTGGGATCCCGCTGCTGCTAATCAAACTCAGCCAATCAGGAGAGCGAGGGGGCGGGGTTGAACGGTTGCTTTTTGTCTGAATGGACACGCAGATCTGCAGCTTGACTTGGGTGCCCCATAGCAATCTGCTTGCTGTGGGAGCACTCAACAAGAGGGAGGGTCCAGGAGCTAAGAAGAGGAACCCGAGAAGAGGAGGATCGAGGCTGCTCTGTGCAAAACCTACTGCACAGAGAAGGTAAGTATGACATGTTTGTTATTAGAAAAAAAAAAGACTTTACAATCACTTTAAGCCCTTTGCATGTGTAAAGCACTGCCAGATCTGATCTCCCTTTTTAGTGTGGTTTAAAAATTTTTTTAATCAAAGCTGATCCTTCTACTTAGTTTTAGAAAGGATTTTGTAAGGATTCATTCACACTGAAGCAATCCGTTGCATTGCATTAAAATGCATTGCATTACTGCAGTCCATTCATTGAACAGGCGTGCAACATACCACAATGGACAAAAAAGTGCATGACCCCTTGTTTTAAATTGCAGTGGGGCGTGCGTTTCACTTTACTGTACAGTGCATTGGGGTGCCATTGACAATGATTGGCACTTTAACACAGTGCATAAAGCGGGTACACTGGCATATGTTGTGTGAATGGGCTCAGAGTCTTACATCGGTAGAACAGGAGCAGGTCAGAATGAAGTTTTCTAAAATATGTGTACAGTAAACCCCCCTCCATTGCGGGGGTTACGTTCCGCACCCAGCCGTGAAAAGTGAAAATCCGCGAAATAGAAAAACCCTATTAAAATGCATTGTGGGCATGTTTATTTTACTGTCACTGTACGTGTAAAAGCATTTTAAGGTCTTTAAACACACTTTTAAAACAATAGAAACTCATTTAAACACATAAAAGATACTGAGAGACATAGCAAGAGCTATGGAAAACACAAAAATATTTCATTATTATTGATTTATATAGTAAAATAACATTACAAAAAAAAACGCAATATACCGGGACCACAAAAACTGAACCGTGATGGAGCGGGGGTTTACTGTGTGTGTGTGTGTGTGTGTGTATATATATATATATATATATATATATATATATATATATTCACCCTCAATTAGTTGTTGTTAAACAAACCTGGTTAGCTTTTGTATAACTGTTTTCCATTGATCCCTTTTGTATTGTAGATGGACGGACGGACCCGGTTTTGGATGATGTAGGCCAAGCCTTCAAACTAATGGGAGTCAATCTCCATGAACTGGAAGATTATATTCATAACATTGAACCAGTCACATTCCCTCATCAGATCCCCGCTTTTCCTGTCAGTAAAAATAATGTGCTGCAGTTCCCTCCTCCCGGAAGCAAAGATGTTGAGGACCGAAAGGAATACATACCTGACTACTTACCTCTCATTGTCTCATCACAGGAAGGTACAGTGTATAGCTCAGCTTTCTCCCTTCCTTTTCATTTCTATCTGTTCAGCTGCTCTCCTTATTTTTAGTCAGGTTTTTCCTTTATTTGAATCATATTATCGATCGCTGGAATCAGAAGATGGACTTGGCCCCTTTCACACTTATGTGACGCAATTTTACCACGATTTTGCCGCGACTTTGAAAGAAATGGCCATGGCTCAAAACGCAATCAAATCTTGGCAAAGTAGTGCAGGAACTACTTTGAAGTCGGTGCGACTTCAAAACGCACTGATATGAATGGGGCTCATTGAAAATAATGGAAAACTACTTGTCATGCGATTTTGCGGTCCAAAATTGTGGGACAAGTCGCACTAGTGTGAAAGGGGCCTAAATCTTTACAGTGTTCTGTTCTAGGGGAGCACAAGAAATGACACTTTTTTTTTTTTTTTAATGAGAATTCCACATCCCATGGTGCACACAACCCGAGCATCCATCTATTGTACAAGGCTGTTATAAGCAATGTAGAAGGGGAATGTTTTCCTCCCACTGTGTATAGTAGGAGGTTTATAAGGTTTTCATATAACCATTGCAGCTAATTAGGGTGCTGTCACGTTTTTAATCTTGGAGTAATGGTGGAAGACTTTGGGAAGAGATTTCTCAAATAAATGAAAATGTTTCAGGCCAGTTTTCACTAAAGTTTTATATTGGTGAATTAGTTGACTTAAATATATAAAGTGATATCGCGCTACAATAAAGTGCTAATAACAAAAAATTGCTGTTCTATTCGAACAGCAAAAAATACTGTGCAGTGCAAATAACAAAAGTTGCTGTGCTGTGCAAAGGTGCAATGATTAGAGGAAGTAAACCCTCCTCTGCAAGTTGTGCCTATAAGTAAACCTATGATAAGGCTTACCTATAGGCACTGTAAATATCTCCTAAACATGTACCATTTAGGAGATATTTACCTTACATGCAGCCAGTGATGTCACTGGCGCATGCGCTCTGAAGGAACGGCTGCTGGTGCCGTTCCTTCAGAGCCCCGTGCCGTGACCGGGAGTGACGTCACCGGGAGTGACGTCACCGCGACTCCGGCCAATCAGATGGCCGGATGCCGCGATCCCGGAAAGACGGGCGACTGGACATGTCGCCCGTCATAGAGGTAAGCGGACTGCACGACGGGGGCTCGTTCTAAGGTAAGTATTTCATAATGAGCTAGTATGCGATGCATACTAGCTCATTATGTGTTTCTCTTTCAGGGTGAAAAAAAAAACTAATTTGGGTTTACAACTTCTTTAAAAGGGTTGCAGAAATGAACAAATCAATCAACATAAAACATATGTGTCCATATGACTCCTCAGCATGAACACTAAAATAACGTCAAAATCAGCTTAATCGCATCAATTGAAAAGATAAATCAAAAGTGCAAGGTGCTGGTCCATTAAAGTGATTTCAAGGGAATAAACAGTCTCTAAAGTGCCAAAATAAGTGCAGCTGCCGCAATGGATGATTCAGGTGCTCACGATCCCACCACCAGTGATGGATGGCCTCTCACCTTATAATTTGACCAGTGTTTCACCACTAGGTCAAAAACAGCTGACTTCGCCCTTGCTGGGTCTTTTGATAAGATATGGCCGCCTGGCTGGAAGACTTCACAGCAGCAGCTCACAGAAGAGGTCTGGCAGCAGTGTGGACAGGTGATTGGAAGCCTTTGGGGTAGGGAGATTTTTTTTAGGGAAGAGAAGGGTGCATTATTAAAGTTTTTTTTTTTTTTCTTTACCACTTAAGCTCAAAGAGGTATACCCCCCCCCCCCCCCCCCCCCTCCCATGACCAGGCCATGTTTTGCGATACAGCACTGCGTTACTTTATCTGACAACTGTGCAGTTGTGCGACAATGTACCAATATCAAATTTATGTTCTTTTTTATTTTGGCGATATTTGATCGCTGCTGCGTTTTTTTTTTTTTTTTTTTTTTTGTACTATAAACAAACTTAAAACCAACAATTTTTGAAAAAAAAAAAAAAGTTTTTACTTTCTGCTCTAAAACACATCCCAATAAAAAAAAGGTAAAAATCAAATTTCTTCAATTTAGGCAAACTGTATTCTGCTACATATTTTTGTCAACAATCCCAAAAAGGAAATGTATTGATTGGTTTGCGCGTATGTTATAGCGTCTACGAACTATGTTATCTATTTATGGAAATTTTTCTTTTTGCTAGTAATGGCGGCGATCCGCGGCTTAGAGGGACTGTGATATTGCGACACACAAATCGGGCACCTAACTGACCCTTTTTGACACTTTTTTTTTTGAGAACCAGTGACGCTAATACAGTGATCAGTGCTAAAAAATATGCATTGTCGCTGTTCTAATGACAATGGCTGGGAAGGGGTTAACATCGGGGGCAATCAAAGGGTTAACTGTGTGCCTACGTTGTGTTTCATTGTAGTAGGGGAGGTGCTTTTACTAGTGGAAGGCATGGATCAGTGTTAGTGCTTTGCAGGAACACAGGATCCATGCCTTCTGTACTGGCAGAATGGCAATCTGCCTTGTTTACATTGTGTGTACAGAACGATCAGTGGGTGCCGGCAGACATCAGTTCTGTGGGACCTGCTGATGAACTCCCGCTGTGTAGAATCACACCTAGAAGTGGAGGACCATGTATATATACGCAATCCTATGCAGCGCTGCTGCCCTGCAGCAGTAAATCTGCGATAGGGGGGTCGGCAAGCGGTTTAAGTTCACCATTTATAACATGTTAAACCTATATTCAGAGTATAACATGTAACATTATGAAAGGACCGCCTCCTGATCCCCACTCTGATGGCTAGCTTTCATTATTTACCCGCGTCACTCATTTACCATGCTCTGTGAATGGAAAAGTACAAGTCCTTACAGTCTTAGTGGCTGTTGGCTTGGTTTTCAATGAATGATGATGGGAGCGCTGTGGCAGTTCATTGATTCTTCCGGTCAGTGTATCAGCTTGCCCGTTCGAGGTATGAGCAGATACACTGACAGGTCCGCAGGAGTCCTACATGGCATCAGCGATCTGCTGATCACGGGTGCAATGGTTTACAGGCTGCAACAAAAATAATAAATGCACATTTTTTTTACCTGCAAAAAAGATGTGGATTAATTTTTTGTAAAAAAAAAGTGAACGTCTCCGTTTTTAACCACCTCCCACCCGGGCCATTGTAAATATACGGCCGGGTGGGAGCTTCCTCCTTCTGATCGGACGTTCCGGAACGTTCTTCAGAAGGAGAGAGATTGCGCCGCCGCGGGCATGCGCAGCGGCGCGATCTCGATGTGCCTGTGTCCCTAGGACACAGAGCAACAAGCCTCGGCAGGATGGCCCTGTGATTGGCCCTCCTGATCACATGACGGCTGTGTCCAATCACAGCCGTCATGTAATGTCAATACAGCCGTTGTAACGGCTTCGATCTCTTCTCCTCCTGACAGATCCTGTCAGTGAGGAGAAGAGCAGAGGATCGATACTGCAGCCGGGGTGATCAGTGAGTATTTCTGATTACTCACTGATCACAGGGGGGGTCTGTGCTGGTAATCAGATGATTGATTACCAGTGCAGCCCTGGGGGGAGGGGGTGCCACTAGAGCCACCAGGGATGCCCACCCATGACCACCAGGGATGCCAACCATGGCCACCAGGGATGGCAAACAGGGCTCAGAGAGCCTACCAGTGGTGCCCCCCTATTAGTGCTGCCCACCAAGGCCATCTATCAGTGCTGCCCACCAGTGCCCGTTATTGCCATCTATCAGTGCTGCCCACCAGTGCCCGTTATTGCCATCTATCAGTGCCGCCCATTATTGCCCACCAGTGCTGCCGATCAGTGCCGCCCATCAGTGCCGTCGATCAGTGCCCATCAGCGCTGCCTATCCGTGCCCACCAATGCTGCATATCAGTGCTATCTATCAGTGCCACATATCAGTGCCCATCAGTGCTGCATATCAGTGCCACTCCATCAGTGTCTCCTCATCAGTGCCTGTCAGTGCGGCGTCATCAGTGCTCATCAGTGCAGGAAAAAACGTATCTATTTACAAAATTTTATAACCTAAACAAAAAAACTTTTTTTTTTTTTTTCAAACTTTTCGGTCTTTTTTTATTTGTGCACCAAAAAAGAAAAAACCTGGCGGTGATCAAATCCCACCAAAACAAAGCTCTATTTGTGGGAAAAATGACACAAATTTGGCTTAGGTACAGTGTTGCATGACCACGCAATTGTCATTCAAAATGCAACAGCGCTAAAAGCTGAAAATTGGTCTGGGAAGGAAGGGGGTTTAAGTGCCCAGTATTGAGGTGGTTAAAGTGGAATTCCGTTGAAAAATGAAAATCTATACCTGATTAGTATGCATAACATAAACAATTTCTATATTGTACATTATTGTAGTTTCTGGATGTCAAATTGGAAGCAGCGGTCTATTGTACACATTAAAGCAGATCCTTGGGAAAATTTTTTTTTTTTTTTTTTTTTCATATGCAGTGGGGCTGTACCCGCACTGCATGGGTTAACTGCTCGTTTTGTCCAATGGCGCACAGAAAGGTTCTACTTACCTGGTCCTTTGATCCTCCATGAAATATCGCTCCCCCACATCCAAGCAGTGGACTGTTTATGTCCAGGGTCGCTTGATTTGCGTGATGACGTCAGGAGCAGTCTATGCACAAGACCGCTGGTGGAGGGGGGCTGGAGCAGCAGGGACCAGTCTTCTCTTTAGAGCATGGGTGTCCAACCTTTTGGCTTCTCTGGGCCACATTGAGTGTAGAGAAATTTTCTTGGGCCGCATATAAAATATATACTATAGTTAAGGTATATAAGGAATAAAACGTCGCCGCGCCCTTCCTGCGCTGCTGCGCCCCCCCACGAGCACTAATTTAACACAACTAGTGGATTATCCCCTCCAAGGCAGCCTCTGCCTACAGTTAGTTGGAAGCCGCTGTGGCCGTGCCCCCGACTCCACTTCCTTCCTCCCCAGCAAAAAAATAATTGTCAGGGGGCAGTGGGCCGCATTGCCTGCGGTTCCGGGCCGCAGGTTGGACATGCCTGCTTTAGAGAATCATATGATTAGGGAAGTATATTTCTGCTTTCCTCACCCCTAGACAAAAACAGGCAGTTTAACCATGTATCTCCTGGAATTCTTCTTCAAGCAATTCTCCTGTGCTTCACCGACAACGGTGTACCTGTGCAGCCGAATGTGACTGCTCACAGGCACTCCTAGTACCGTTGTCCGTGTCCATGTAAGCCCGGCACCGTCTAGCCCTTAATGTTCAAGCCCCACTGTCTAGATCAGGGGTCCACAACTTTTTTCCACTTAAGGCCGGATTCACTGTATGTGAACGCATGGAGGTACACATTCACCTGCTAATAAAGATAATCCTAACATAGTAATAATAACAGTACAGGTTTACCTCACTTTAAAGTGCTTCACTAATACAAAGCCAGTTTACCCTGGGAATTCGGATTTTACTCCCCCCTCCTCCATCCTGACACCCAAGGGTGGCTGACACCAGCCCTGCCAGAAAATGGGATCCCTGTCCCCAGTGGCAATGGGGGTCCCTTTTCCCGGAGAAGGGGTCCCTGTCCCCAGGGGTGAAGTGGTCCCTCATAGGGTCCCCCCCCATAGCAGTGTCCTCCTCAGTCCTCCTTCACATCACTCCCATAGCTTCCTCTCTGCCCTATCCCCCCATAGCAGTTTCCTTTGCCCCCCAAAGCAGGTGTCCCCCCCCCCCCCCCTTTCCACTGTAGCGTCCTCGGTATTCCCCCCCACTCCACCCCACACTCCCATAAACACATACTGTGTAAGTAGAACTCCCTTATACAGGTGTACAGCAGAGCAGAGATCGGCCCCTATCACAGGGCTGGATGGGGGTGGGAACTGCTGAAGTTAACTTTTCACATTAACAGGCTGGTGATTGTTAGGATTGCCCGGCAACCAACCAATCACCTGCTGTTTAATGTGAAAAATTAACTCCAGCAGCTCCCACTCCCATCCAGCCCTGTGATACCGGCTGCTTTACAATGAAAAAGGAGAGCGGCGAAAATGTCAGCGGGCTGGGCACACGTGGGCACTGACGGGCTGGACATTTAGCGGTGGCGGGCCATAGGTTGCCGACCCCTGGCTTAGACACTTTAACCCTGGAAATGATGTCACTAGGATAAAACGGATACGCCCACCAGCCACCCTGCCTGTATAAACTCAGTCTTTGCAGTCACATGACGACAATGTTTTATTTATTTTTATTTTTTTTTATAGGGGAAAGTTAAGCACAAACATCTTTTAAACTTTTTTGACCTAACAAGGTACTCTTATGGTTTAACTGAATACATGGATTTATTTGAAAGCAGGCCTTTCCTTCCATTTAAAGTATTACCGTCTCCTGCTGCCAGTCTTCTTCCTGTCATTCCAAGTCACAGTCTCTGTCCTCACTCCTCACTGTTTGCCGGAGGGCTTTACACCATCAGCTGTATAATAGGGAAATGTGTGATCCCTGAATAACACCTGGATGTTAAATAGTCGCTATGTGATTTAGAAATAGGATCTGATAAATCGAGCAGTTCTGTACCTGCTATGAAGTGTATTATGGGATAAGTTCCCCTTTCTGAACGTCTTACACCAATATTGAGGCATGTTCTGCATCAGATTGTCCCTTTTTGTCTCCCCCTCCTCCAGTCATAGAGGCTCTATTATAGTTTCTCTAAATGAAAAACAATCTACAATAAACCTCAGACCTTAAATATGGACAAAGCATATCCTTCTATAGTGTGTGCTTGTCTCTTTCCAGAGCATTAAGTGTCATTTCTGTCTGCTGCCCCGTTCCTCTGCTATCAGCATAAATGACAAGTTTTCCTGACACCAGGAGAAAAAAGGTGACAGGAGGGAGCTCCAGCTGATTGACAGCGTCAGCTCTGTTCCTGTGTGTTGTGTGAAGGGGGTGTATCCCTTCCCTCCAATCAGCTCTCGGGGCTCTCCTTACTGAGCTCTGCAGAGTGTAAACCCCCCCCCCTTCCCATTTTTCTGACTGCTCAGACAAGCTGTATAAATTGTGGGCTTTGAATGGATGTAGAAAAGAGAAGACTGTAAATAAATAGGTACAACTTATGTAGGAGGAAATTCCATCTGTGTTTTACCTGGGGATGGTATATGTTAAGGGTTTACATACACTTTAAGGCTTCTTTCACACGGTCCACCTCCGTAGGCGGATCCGTGCTGCTCAGCGGGGTATCGATACACTGATCCCCGCTGAGCAGGAAGGTGACAGCTCCCTCTCCACTCTGTGTGTGGAGAGGGAGGTTCCAGAGCCCCATGCATCTCTATGGGGGAATTGGATGAGAGCAGACCGCCTGTCCACTCTCATCTGATCCGATCCCCTGGACGGATGGAAAATAGGGTCTCTATCCGTCCGGATTTCACGGACAGGATCGGATGCGGGTGTCAGTGGACATGTCTCCGCTGACATCCGCTGCCCCGTAGGGATGCATGGAGGATCCGATCAGATCTGCCTAAAAAACTGACCCTTACTGATAGAAAAAGCAGAACGTTCGTTTTTTTTTTTTTTTATGTAAAACATTTGTAGAACAATGTACAAGCCTGCTTATCTGAAAGCATACATTTCTGAACACATGGTGTTGATGTCTCAGTCCATGTCTGTAATTTGTGAGTGATGGCAGCCGTGATTTTTTTTTTTTTTTTTTACACCCCTTCTCTTCATTTCTGCATTTTTCCCCCTATCCATGACACCTTACCAGCATTTATGCAGGGATCACACTGGGTTACCGTAATGTTAAAAAAAAAAAAAAAAAAAGTGTGTTTCACACATTGGTGCATGCTTTAACCCCCTTTTTAAAACCAGGTCAAATCTGACTTATTTTCTTTATAAAAAAAAAAAAAAAAAAAGACTTTTAACACCAAAACATTATGAAAAAGCCATGGAGAATAATATAAATATTGTTGCAATTTTTTATGCCACACGATATTTGCTCTGCAAGGAAAATATAGGTGTTAATGGATTTTGGTGCACACATAGACAATATAATACCCACATTTTTGGTAAAATCTAAAAGATGATGGTACGCTGAGTAAATCGATATATAACATGTAAAGCTTAAAAATTGCATACATCTGTGGAATGGCAACAAAGCTTCTGTACAATAAATCCTTAGGCGACTCTTTAAATGCTTTTCCAGTTTAGAGTTAAAACCAAGGTCTGGTGCTAGACTGATTGCTCTCACTCTGACATTTGCGGTGATATCTAACATGTGTGATCCAATTACTGTTTACATATGCATGCGGGGCCTACTATGTATTTGCATCTGCACGTTCGTATGAGGGGATGGGTGCTTTACATATTTTCTTCTTCTTACACTTTAACGTTTTGGATCAACTTTATTGCTATCACAAGATATGAACAATAAAGAGCTGCTCAGATCACTTCCTAAGGAAAGCCCCTCTCCGTACACTAATTTTGATACAGGGATCATGGCTGGTGGAGGGGGGGGGGGGGGGGGTCTGGCGCTTCTCAGCAGGAGGCAGAGAAACTGCAGCATACTGAACTTCCCAGTGATTAGCTGTGCAGGGGTGTGTGTTCGCAGAAGTCTGACTCATGGAGTACAAGCAGGGTGTGTGCCCAAGTCAAATGTAAATAAGAAAACTGACCACAAGGGGATAGATTTGCTTTCATGCCTGCTGTGGTCAGTTTGAAATAGGAAAAAAGGAACTGATAGAATCACCAGGTATTTCACACAAAGGAAGAACTATAAAAGGAAAAGGATACTTTTTAATACAAGTGCATGGTAACACTGACACACATCAGCAATATGAAATGTTGGGGTAACATACACTTTAATGCACTGCGACAGTGTGCATGCAGCCGTAGGCTCCATTCACACCGGAGTGTATCGTTTTTCGGGTGTTTTTTGGAGGCAGGCATTGACATCTGACCAAAAACGCTTGTAATCTGCCAAAAAAGAAGCTCATGTACTTTTTGAAGCCTTAGACTTTTGCTTCAGGCGACAAAATGCTCAGATGGGAACAGGGGCCATTGAAATGAATGAGATTTTGCTTGTTGGGCGTTTTGGAACTTGAGATGAGCGTTTTTACGACCTGAAATACGCTCAGGTGTGAACAGGGCCTTAGACTGGCAATGGGCAGCACTGTTGGCTGGGGTGTTTGGTGTAATAAATGTTCTACCTATTGAACAGCTGTGGCAGGGTTCTGCAAAGTTTTGTCCAGTCCTCTGATGTAAGGGGGACCCTGATATTACTCTGATGGGGAATCTGAGTTTCGATGGGGGCTCAGATGTATGGGGGGGTGACTCTGATAGGTTTTTTTTTTGACAGATTTTTTTTTTTTTTTTTTTTCCCTGTTTTAAGTAACATTATGCTGATTACAAATTTAAAAGGGGAAAAAAAAGTAAAACCTAATCATCAATTTAAATTTGATTCATTTTTAAAACTTAATTTTTTGACTCATTGATACTTTAAATTATACAACGTGGCCCCTGAAAAATTGGCGATTTCTATCTATAGAAAGTGCTGAAACATGTAGTCCTGAAGTGGGCATTCTTCAAGCCTGAAACAACTGGAACAGTTTGTTTAGAAAGAATGGACCAAACTTTGTGTTGGCTGGTGCAGAAGTTAAGGGCTTTTCACACGGTCCGCTCCGTAGGCGATCCGCGATCCCCGCTGAGCCGGGCGGATGACAGCTCCGTCTCCGCTTGCAGAGCGGAGAGGGAGGTGTCTCAGCACCCGCTGCCCTCTATGGGGGATCGGATGAGAGCGGACCGCTTGTCCGCTCTCATCAGATCTGATCCGCTCCGATTACTGAACGGATGGAAAAATAGGGTTTCCATCCGTCCAGATTTCAAGCACAGGATCGGATGCGGATGGCAGCGGGTGTCATCGGAGGTGTCTCCGCTGACACTCGCTGCCCCATAGAGCTGCATGGAGGATCCAATCAGATTCGCCTAAAAAAACTGACAGGCGAATCTGATCGGATCGCCCGTGTGAGAGAGCCCTAAGGGCCCTTTCACACGGGCGCTCCGTATGTCTGCAAATCATCCTATTTTTTTGCGGACATAATGTAAGTCTATGGCATTGCGGATGTTAGCGGAATACCATCCGCTGACATCCGATTTTCTTCCTGTCAGTTCTGTTCCGTTTTTTGGAACTGAACAAAACCCTATTTTTGTTCCGTTCAAAAAACGGAAAGGAAGGAAAATCGGATGTCAGCGGTGTCATCCGCTGACATCCGCAATCCCCCATAGACTTACATTATGTCCATATATCATCCGCAAACGGATGGGATGATATGCGGGCATACGGAGCGGATGACAGAAATAAGCGGCCGTGTGAAAGAGCCCTTACTGAAGGCTACAGAAATCGCTTTGTTACAATGATTACCTCTAAAGGTTATGCAACAAAAATTGTGCTTTTTTTTTTTTTTTTCCTGCAAGAAGGGTACCAATAAATGTTGTCCATGACTGTATGTTTGTAGTGCAGAAATTTACTGAATGCCAAGCATCCGCAGAAATGCCAAACAATTAGCATTTTCAGCAATGGGCAAAGGCATCCCCTATGCATTTGTCATTACAGGTTTCTTTCATTAGCTGTTTCGTCTCGCTAACTTGAATGGTAGCAAACAGTGCCACCTTGTGGCTGCTTATGGTGTTAACAACTTGTTAGTTTCCAATAAACTGTATCTTAATACATTATATATATATATATATATATATATATATATATATATATATATATATATATATATATATATATATATATATATTACACCCTATACTAACATTGTTGTATTGTTGATTTCTTGGCAATTGAGATTTATTTATCCTTCAGGAAAAGGCTTCTATCTGGGGTAATATTTTGTCTAGAACGAAGAAAAGGCATTCTCATCAAGTTTTAGCATCTTGCAAATTCATTTGGTTATGGTTCAGAGCAAGGCTAAACAAAATTCCGTAGCGCGGTTTATAACATTTTTGTTTAAGGGGGTTAATCCCCTTCTATAATTTTGTCTGATTTATTTGCACTTTTGCCCCCATGCTATACTTTACTAATCATGAATATTGATATATTTCCTTGTACAGCCCCAATTCCAAAATAGTTGAGATGCTTTGTAAAATCTACATAAAAGCAGGAAGCATTGATTTGCGTATTTCCTAAATCCAGATTTTATTCACAATAGAAAACCTATTAAATGTTTAAACTGTGAGAAAATGTACAATTTTAAGAAAAAATTTCATTTTGGAACTGATGGCACTAATATGTCTCAAGTTTACCACAGTGTAGCATCCCCTCTTTTACAGCACTCTGTAAATGTCTGGGAACTGAGAAGGCTGCTTGCTGGAGTTTTAAGAAAGTAATGTTGTCCCATTCTTGCTTTATATAGGTTTCTAACTGCTCAACAGTTCTGAGTCTGTCATATTTTTTCTTTTTAAGATGCATCTAATATTTTCAATTGGTTAAAGATCTGGACTGCAGGCAGGCCAGTTAAGCACCCGGACTCTTCTACTACGAAGCCACCCTGTTGGCACTTGCTGAATGGTTTGTTTAAAACCTCTAACTGCCCCCTTTACTGGACAGCTTGGTCTGCTAAATAAAGTTAAAAAAAAATAAAACTGACTTTCCTGCCAGGATCACCAGGGGAAAACAAAGGTTAAAAAAAACTCATGGAGCAACCACATCTAAAACTTAAGCTGCAATATAATACATTTTTGTTGTAATACTGTTTTAGGGCTCATTCACACAGGCATATGCATATTTTCTACATTGAATGGTTCTTGCTGGCAGACCTAACAAAAGATCCTGCAAACAAAGAGCACCTAAAGTATTCACGTTCCTTTAGAGATGTACAATTCTTCTTTCAATCCAGTGACTGACTACACATATGTGCATCTATGCATTTGGACGCAGCTGTGTTCATTGGTTACTATAGTTCTGCGTTTAGATGCGAACAAAACTATACACTTTGCACATCTAAACGCAGCGTTTTTTCTGATTGTGTGAATGAGGCCTTGAAGTAAAACTAAACTTCCTGTGGAATCGCAGTGGGAGCCGGAACCTGTCAAAACCGGATACCTGTTTTCAGCTGATTTTGTCGGATCGGGTGTCAGCGGACACATGTCTGCTGACATCCCTGTCCCCATAGAGGACAATGGGTGGCCTGATCGGGTCCACCTGAAAAACAGACAGGCAGATCTAATCGGTCCGATCGTGCGAAAGGGGCCTAAGGGTGAAGTTCTGCTTTAAGGAGGAAAGGTCCTTTGTGAGCTTAACCCATTCATTTGTCTAAACTACTGTGGCAGGTAGGATTGTACTGCTTTTTATTTTTTTTTTTTGTACACTGGCGAGTACGAGTACCCGATACCTTTTGTTGTGCAATTTGAATGTAAATCGCACTTCAAAGAATTGCGTGCAATTTGAACGGGAATGCTGTGTGATTCCTGTCCAAATCGCATGCGGTTTCGCGCACTGCTCATGTGTAAACCCAGGCTGAAGTTTCAATGATGAGCCTCGGTTCACAGGGCGGTGGGGGAAAAAACACATGCGATTTGGGCAGGAATCCCCCGCATTCCTATTCAAATGACATGCAATTCTGTGCAGTGCGATTTGAGCCCGTTCATTTTGTATAGGCTACAATTGCACCGCAAAGGTATCAGTTTTAGGTATTGGAGTATTCGCATGAGTACGAGTTCTCCTGCCAATGCTTCGTATCGGCACCGATACTGGTATCTGTGCTACCCTAGTGGCAGGGTGGGAGCTACTTGCTAGCGTCAAAGTGACAAAATGCAGGATCCAGCAGTAACTACGTTTCTGAAAGAGAGGGTTTTTGGTGCCTCAGGTCAAGGTATGGGACCTTTAAAGTCCTATACCTTGACCTGAGGCACCAAAAACCCTCCCTTTCAAATACTTCGGGATGATGGCTAAACCGAACTAACAATTTCTCTGGGAATCGCACACCTACAAAAACTAATTAAGTTTCTAATAGGAAAATGTTTGTAAGTGTTCCTTGGCATTGCATTTGTGGTGGTGTTGGATTAGGGCTGAGGGGAGCATGAAAGTTTTTGTAAATCTTTAGGCAATTGTTTCTACTCCCTCTCAGAACTCATGACCAAAGAATGTGTCCTCATCTTTCCCATAATGCCAGTGCAGTGAAGGTTGACGAAGCGATATATGAAATCTATTTATTGGCTTTCTGTTTACAAAATGTGTACGATAAGAGTTTGCTGCATTTGTTGCCAGACTCCTAAAATCTATGTTGATTATTTGTTTAGAGCACTTGGCTTTATCTAAAAGTAGTTACGGAGAATCTCAAGCTTGTAAAAGCTTAGCTCCGGTCTCTGCATGTCGATTGTACACAATTATTAGGCAAGTTAGTATTTGGACCAAATCATCATTTTTATTTATATTGTCCAAATCCAAGCTGTATAAACTGAATGCTTATTGGATTTAAGCATATCGGGTGATGTGTAATGAGGGAGGGTGTGGCCTAAGGAGATCAAAACCCTATATGAAGGTGTGCCTAATTATTAGGCAGCTTCTTTTTCTCAGGCAAAATGGTCCAAAAAAAACGATTTAACTGACTCTGAAAAGTCAGAGATTGAAAAGTTTTTCAGAGGGAGGCAGCGCTCTTGAAATTGCTTAGATATTGTGGGGCGCAATCACAGAACCATCAAACGTTTGATAGCAGATGGATGGTCCTGTGGCTGGATCAGTAATGGGCACAGAGCTCCAATTCGACTCAGACACCAGCAAGATGGAGGTGGGGTACTGGTATGGGCTGGTATTAATAAAGATGAGCTAGTTGGACCTTTTTGGGTTGAAGGTGAATTCAAATTCAACTCCAAACCTACGGCCAGTTTTTAAAAGACACTTTCTTTTAGCAGTGACACGGGAAAAAGTCTGCATCTTTCAAGAAGACCATGATATTTATGTAGGACAATGCTCCATCACATGCCAAGTACTCCACTGTGTGGTTAACCAGTAAATGCCTTAAAGATGAAAGAATGACATGGTGCCCTTCCTCGCCCGACCTAAATCCTTTTGATAACTTGTGGGCCCTTCTTAAGAGATTTACGGTAAAGGAAAAAAGTACACCTCTAAACAGTGTCTGGGAGGCTGTGGTTGCTGCTGCACAAAAAGTTGATGGTCAACAGATCAAAAAACTGACAGACTCTGAATGAAAGGCTTATAACTGTTATTGAAAAGAAGAGTGGCTATATTGGTCATTGTGTTTTTTTGTTTGTTTTTTTTGTAAATTTTTAGTTTTTTTATTCTCACTTCAACAAATTAAAAATAAACAAGTGAGTTAGGAAAATTTTAAATTTTCATTTAGTTGCCTAATAATTGTGCACACATAGATATTCTCCCATTTATCCTAATCCACTTTGATAAAGCTGGAGTCTTGACATGTGGTATGTGACTGTTTTGGGTTCTAGAATTGAAGGTACGTCTTCAGGTAAGGCCTGCAATTTGTCCAGGGCTTTCTTGAAGAATGATCTGGCTGGAGTTAGGGAGGTAACTTAACAAACGATAGCCTATCTTCGTCTCAGTCCAATACCTCTGACACCTGCCATGAAACATGTTTAGAAAAGGGCAACTCACGCCTCTAAATTTGGCACCAGCAGAAGCCCCGTGGGGGCTCAACTTTGTGAGGCAGGGTGGTGGGGAATCCTAGGCAGGTTTGAGTAGGGGGGAGAAAGCAAAGACCTAGGAGTAATAGGGAGAGGGGAGGGAAGTAGAGGAAAAGTGAGTAATAGAGAGAGGGGAGGGAAGTAGAGGAAAAGTGAGTAATAGGGAGAGGGGAGGGAAGTAAAGAGGGAAAAGTGAGAGTTGGGATAGGCAGGATAGGTTTAGTGGGGCTGGTGTTAGCGGAGTTCCAGCCATTCACTCACCGGTCCAGCCGCCCGAAGCCTCGATCCTCTCCCTCGGCGCCGGCATCACTGCTGTGGGAACCCGGCTGTGACAGTTTGCGGCTTCACAGCCGGGTACCCACTGCGCATGCGCGAGTCGCGCTGCGCGTCTTGATTGGCCAGCAATCTTCTGGGACCTCTGACGTGTCCCAGAAGATTGCAGGGAGGGAGGGGGAGAGGAGAACTTCCGTTCAGGGCGCCGCGGTGCTCCGAGCGGAAGTGGGAGCGGGTACCTGCTCCCCCCCCGCTCCCCCCCCCCAAAAAATGACATGCCAAATGTGGCATGTCGGGGGGTCAGGACTCCCTAAAGCGGAAGTTCCACTTTTGGGTGGAACTCCACTTTAAGGGAGGAAGATCCAAGAGAAAATAGTTTGGGGTGTATGTGGTGAAGAGTGCTTGTGGGTTAGTACTAAAGGTATAAGGCTGGTTTCACACTGCCGCACGGAGCAGCTTACAGCAGGGGTCCAGTGTGTCCCTGTTCACTGTTTCAGGTCTGATTTCAGTCCGAATTTTAGGCTTCAGACTGGAAACGGACCAGAAGACGCACAGGACTCCTGTGCAATTCGCTCCGGAGATATGTGAACCAGCTCAATAGAGAGCCAATCACAGTCTCCTGAATAGTGTGAACCCAGCCTAAGGGTGTGGAAGGTTGAAAACAGCTCTTCTACCTAATTCAGGTGTGAAATCATGTGGCCCTTGGGCCTTAAAGCATAACTGAGGACAAAATCTTTTTTTCTTTTGGTTAGAGGGGAGATGGGGGTTAGAACAGGTTTTATTGCGGTCTTTGTCCCCCTTGCGGAGATTCACCCTCTCTATTTGTCCTCTTTACCATTATTGAAAGTGAAAGTAAAACAAAATCACAACTTTTGGGTTGTCCCCAGAAAAGTAATAGATGGGAAATCTTCCAATGGGTAATATTGATGATTTTTGGAGGATATTTGGTGTCAGTTTAATTGTGCAAAAATGTATCAAACAGAGCAGATTTTGGGGTGGTTTGCAGAGAGGGGTTTTGGGCCCACCACCTGCTTTCTTCTCTATAACTTAATAGGTCTGTACAGTATGGTAGTGACAGTATCCTTCAGATGTGGGCCATTTGTAACTTTTGGGATTCCTCTAATCCTAATATTGTTCTGGTAAGTTACGGTTTTCACCACCTCCCAGCTGTAGCTGTGCCTTTTGAAACTTTTAGGCCCCTTTCACATGGGCTTGCCGATCTGTCAGTTTTTTCAGGCGGACCTGATCAGACGCTCCATACAGCCCTATGGAGAGGCGGATGTCAGCAGTGACATCTCCGCTGACACCCGTTGCTATCCCATCCTGTCTGTGAAATCCGGACGGATGGAAACCCTATTTTCCATCCGTCTGGAGGATCGGATCAGATGAAAACAGACAGGCAATCTATTTTCATCCGATCTCCCATAGAGGAGAGCGGGGATCTGACAGGTCCGTCTCTGCAAAATAAGTGGAGATGGAGCTGTCATCTGCCTGCTCGGCGGGGATCTGTGGATCGATCCCCTGCTGAGCAAAACTGAGTCCGCCGGTCACAAAGCCTGTGTGAAAGGACACCTATTACTACATGGCATGCAGTACCTTTTCAAGCTGCAAGTCTTGGGTAGTACAAAACTCTTGGGCTGCCAGACTGGTGTCCATCTGTTCCACCTCCTGCCTGACCTCCGCTAACTCCTTGTGTAATGCACCCTTGATGCAAAATCGCAGACTCCTGTAAGTCCGCTTTAATTCTACCTTGGCTAGAAGAGGGAGCAATGAGGCCTTGAAGTGTTACTAAACCCACAACCGTAAAATCAGTGTATAAATGCAGTAAAGCATGCTTACCTCCATCCTTATGGCATTTGTTACTGTGAAGTATACGGTCATCACTAACTGTACTTTAAAAAAAAAAAAAAATAATAATAATTTTCAATAAAAAATGTATGGTTTAAGAAAAGTTATGTCAGTTTTTATAGGCATGCTGCCTGGCTTCTGGGATTTGTCAAGCCCTAATTTACAAAGTTGACTTTTAGAATATTGTCCATTTTTAAAAGCAAGCCATTTTATGCCTGCTCCGAAATAACAATGGGTTTAGGCCCCTTTCACACTTGTATGACCTGAAAGTTGCACGACTTTGACACGACTTGAAGCAATGCTTGTGTAATCTTGTGGGCTATGGACCTCAAGTCGGACCAAGTTAGTGGAAGGACTACTTTGAAGTCGCACAGATATGAATGTTACTCATTGGAAATCATGGGCTATGACTTGTCATGCGGCTTTGCAGTCCCAAGTCACAGGACAAGTCGCACAAGCGTGGAAGGTACCTTAACCACATCCCGCCCGCCCTATAGCAAATTGAAGGCGGGATTGTGGTTGTATTATCCTGACCGGACTTCATATGACGGCGGCAGGATAATACACCTCTGCAGAGCGGCGATCGGCGATGCGAGGTCTCAGTCTGACTCCCTGCATCTCCGATCTCGGTAAAGAGCCTACTGACGTAGCTCTTTACCATGTGACCAGCCGTGTCCAATCACGGCTGGTCACATAGTAAACAGGAAGAGCCGTTGATCGGCTTTCCATAGTTCGTGCCTTACAGGCACAAGTAAAGGAGCGCCGATCGGCGGCTCCCCTGACGGGGGGGGGGGGGGTCGGCACTGGTAATCAGATCATTGATTACTAGTGCAGACCCTCGGGGGGGGGGGTGCCACTAGAACCACCAGGGATGCCCACCTATGACCCCAGAGATGCCCACTATGGCCACCCGGGATGGCAATCAGGGCTCAGGGAGCCCCCCATTTCCCTCCCTATCAGTGCTGCCCGCCAGTGCTCATCATTGCCATCTATCAGTGTCGCCCACCAGTGCCCATTATTGCCCACCAGTGCCGCCTATCAGTGCCCATCAGTGCTGCCCATCAGTGCCGCCTATCAGTGCCCATCAATGCCGCCTATCAGTGCCCACCAATGCTGCCTATCAGTGCCACCCCATCAGTGCCTCCTCATCAGTGCCTGTCAGTGCAGTCTCATCAGTGCTCATCAGTGCAGGAAAAAACGTATTTATTTACAAAATTGTATAACCTAAACAAAATCTTTTTTTCTCTTACGTCCTCCGACAGTCGCCGCCACTTCATAATCTTCACTAATGGGGTAATTGACCTTTGCTCCGCAGGAGTAGCTAGGCAACAAGATTTGTTAATATCAAAGCTTTTAGCATATCACACCCCTAGGGGGTGGTCCCCTCAGTCAATACCTCCCTGCTTCCAGCATTCTCAACTCAGTTTTCAATTGCCTAGCTTAGGAGTGGCTGGCTGTTACTGTGCTGGGGCTTTCAGTCTCAGCCTTCTATTCTCTTTTTTTGATTTTATTTCAATAATTTTTCTCTTTCTTTAACTTAGCTGTTTTTTTCTCAGCATTAGTTTAGTTTTCTTCGGATGAAGATGATCGTGCGGAGCTGGGTCTCGGTCTGGCCACCCTGGATCCCAGGGCTGAGAGCCAGGGGTTTCCCCAGCCTGCCATCGAGCGTTCAGCTCAGGTTTTCCTGGCATATTGAACGACCCATCCCTGTTCGCTGCAGGGATGCTGCCTGTGAGGTGGCTACCTCACCGGACGCCATTTGCGGTTTCGCACCGCAGTCCACTGCGTCCTGGCTGCGACACTCCCTGTCCTCAGTACAGCGGTTTGGTCGCTAGAGAAGGCTCCCCACGCCATCCGGACTGGTAAGTAAATTTCTATGTGGGGACCTGTCTGTTTGGGTGTCAGTCTGTGACTGTGTGACCCTGCATGTCTGTGTAAGTGCTGAGCTCCCTGTCAGATTCCTGTGATAGCTGCCTTTCTGTGGGCTGCGGGGGGGCTCTCCCGCTCTGCTGTGTGAGCTGTATGGGGCAGACTGGGATCAGACATGCTATGCGGCGACCGCTGATGCGGCCCGCCATTTTTTCTTGGCAAACTGTGATGTACGGCCCTGTGTGTTACAGCGCGGTGTTTTGGCGCCACACGCCGCCATTTTTGGCGGCGATCGCTCCTGCGAGCACATGTCGGCGCCATTTTCTTGTTGCCTTGATTCCCTCAGCCGAGCGGCCATGTTTGTGAAGCCTTCATAGGCTATATAGGGCGGTCAGTCATTGCATCACTTCCTTTTGCTCTGGAACAGCGATCGGTGGCAGCAGCCTGTGTGGTCTCTCCAGGTTTTTACCTTCCTTATCCTGTATTTCCTTGCTCAGTGCTCCTTATCCCAGCAGGGGTCGGTGCATACGGTAGTGTGCGGTGGGCTGCGCTCGCCGTGGTCTTAAAGGGGCAGTACTTTATTTCAGTTGATACTGGGGCATGGATTCTCAGGATTGCAAGTTTCCTCCCACCTTGGTGGGGGGCCAAGGGGCTGCTGCATCCCCCGAGGGGGCTGATCTGGCTGCTGTGGTGGCGAACTTGGCTTCTCAGGTGCAGATGCTGATGGCTGATCGATCCGCAAAACGGCCCAGGTTATCCATTTCCTCTGATTCAGAGGGCGATGGGGCTGCTATGGCTGGAGTGCCCTTCTCAGGGTCTCGTTCATCTCTGGACCTTATGGGGTCTGAGGGGGAGGCTGAGGTAGAAGGGGTTGATACTTCTCCCCCTGGCTCGCCTGAAGAGCTTGCACTCATGGATGAGCTGATTACTTCTATCAAGGAAACACTGCATCTGCAAGATGAACCGTGTCCTCCTGCTTTGATGTCCTCTTATGGGATGCAAAGGAAACGCAAAGCAGCGCAGGCTTTTCCCTGCCCTGCGGAATTTCAGCGCGCTGTTGATGAGCAATGGCGCAATTTAAAGAAGCCTTTTACTGTGCCAAGTAAGTTCAAGCTGCGTTATCCATTTACACCCACCACTGATGAGCGTTGGTGTGTGCCACCTCAGGTAGATCACGCGGTGGCAGTTTTGAATAAATCTACTGCGATTCCTGCTGAGGATACCCTGGTGTTCCGGGACCCTACGGACAGGAGATTGGAGTCTCTGGCCCGTCATTCTTATACGGTTGCTGGTTCTATGCTGAAGCCTATTTTTGCTTCCATTATGGCAGCCCAAGCTATTGTGGATTGGACGCAGGTGCTCAGGCGCACCCTGGTGGCTGACTCTGCTCCGCCGACAACGTTGGCTATGGTGGATCCAGTGTCGCGGTGTTGAACCGTCGCCTGATATGGCTGAAATGTTGGTCGGTTGACCAATCTTCTCGCAAGACTTTAGCTAATTTACCCTACGCGGGATCTCGCCTTTTTGGCGAGTCTTTGGATACTCTGATAAAGGGAATTTCCTGGGGTAAGAGCACTCTCTTACCCCAAACTCACAAGAATAAGTTTGTTCGCGGTAAGAAGAATACCTCGTTCAGGCCCTCTCAGGGGTCCTTTCGTGCCTTTCGGTCACAATACAAGGGCAAGCCCTTCAAGGGCCAAGGCTCTCAGAAGAAACCGTGGGCAGGTAAGCAGAAGTCCGGCCAGTCCGGGCCCACTGCCCATACCAATTCGGCCTGAAGGGGCGCCCTCACCTGGTTCTGGGGTGGGGGGACGTTTGCTCGGTTTTCTTCAACCCTGGCTGGCCCGCATTCGGGACAGGTGAGTTCAGGAAATCGTTCGATCTGGATACAAGATCGAGTTTCTCTCTCGGCCGGCGAGCAGATTTTTTCCCTCAAATCTTCAGCTGTCTCCGGAGCGTTTGCAGGATCTGCACCTGGCGGTGCGGGATCTGCGGGCCCAGGGAGTGGTGGTTCCGGTGCCTCATCGGGACAGATTTCGGGGGTTCTACTCCAATCTGTTCACTGTGCCCAGAAAGGAGGGCAAAGTGCGTCCAATTCTGGACTTGAAAGCTCTGAACCGCTTTGTGCGGGTTCGCAATTCCCGCATGGAATCCCTGCGCTCAGTGGTGGCTGCCCTGGTTCCGGGGGAATTCATGGCCTCCATCGATCTGAAGGATGCGTACCTCCACATCCCCATTTTCGAGGGTTACCAGAGGTACCTTCGATTCGCCATTGCGGAGGATCATTACCAATTCGTGGCGTTACCCTTCGGTCTCGCTTCGGCTCCGCAGGTTTTCACCAAGGTGCTTGCGCCGGTCCTGGCTTTGAGAGCCCAGGGCATCTCTGTCTTGGGATATCTGGACGATATCTTGCTTCGGTCTGCGACCAGTCAAGGCCTGGTGAACGACCTGTCCACCACGATGCAGACTCTGCAGGAGTTTGGTTGGACGATAAATTTTCCAAAATCAACATTGTGTCCGTCGGTTCGTCTTCCCTACCTGGGGTTGATCCTGGACTCTGCTCAGGTGAAGGTCTTCCTGCCAGAAGACAAGCTCCGGACACTTCAGGACGAGGTCAGGTCCCTCAGGGACACTCAGTGCTCGTCCCTCCGGACATGTATGAGATGTCTGGGTCTAATGGTCTCGGCTTTCGAGGCGATTCCCTTCGCCCAGTTTCACACGTGGGGTCTTCAAGCGGAGATCTTGGCCAAGTGGGACGGGCGTCCACAATCTCTGGATCGGCAGCTTTCGTTGAGCCGCCACACCCGAAGGGGTCTTTTTGTGGTGGCTCCAGTCCCCGGCAGTGTCGGGGGGGCAAGTCCTTTCGTCCCTTGTCGTGGACGGTAATCACCACGGACGCCAGCCTGTCGGGCTGGGGTGGTGTTCTGGGCGTTCTGTCCGCCCAGGGAACTTGGTCGGAGGAGGAGTCCTCCCTTCCCATCAACATTCTGGAATTGCGAGCGATAAAACTTTGCCTTCTGCATTGGTCGGGAAGGCATTGGTCGGAACGGCTTCAGGGCCGTCCGGTTCGGGTTCAGATGGACAATGCCACAGCAGTGGCCTACATCAACCATCAAGGGGGCACCAGGAGTGCCGTGCTGCTCGGGAAGTAAACAGCATTCTGTCATGGGCCGAGACGCATGTCCCGGCAATAACAGCTGTACACATTCCGGGGGTGGAGAACTGGCAGGCGGACTATCTGAGTCGCCAGACCCTGGACCAGGGGGAATGGTCCCTTCACCCGGATGTCTTCCAGATGTTGTGCGCGAAGTGGGGTCTTCCAGATGTGGACCTGTTCGCGTCTCGTCTGAACAACAAGGTGGAAAGGTTCGTGGCAAGGACACGCGATCCTCGGGCAGACGCCTCAGATGCGTTGGTGGTGCCCTGGCATCAGTATCGTCTGATGTATGCCTTTCCACCGATTCAGCTGCTGTCCAGGCTGCTTCGCAGGCTGGCCTCGGAACCGCACGCGGTGATTCCGGTGGCACCGGACTGGCCTCGCCGGCCTTGGTACGCAGACCTCGTGAATCTGGCAGTCGACGCTCCGTGGCGTCTGCCGCTTCGGGACGACCTTCTGTCTCAAGGGCCGATATTCCATCCTGCTTTACAGTCGCTGGCTTTAACGGCCTGGCTGTTGAAAGCCAGGTCCTGAAGGATAGGGGTCTCTCCCCTGAGGTCATTCCCACTTTGATCAAGGCTAGAAAAGCCTCTTCGGGTAAAATTTATTACCGTACTTGGAAAGCGTACTTTGCCTGGTGTGAGTCCAGGGGGTATTCTCCTCGCTCCTACTCGGTGTCGAGAGTGTTGGCTTTCCTCCAAACTGGAGTGGACCAGCGTTTGGCGCTGCCCACAATTAAGGGTCAGATTTCTGCGCTGGCCGTTCTTTTTCAGCGCCCAGTGGCGTCTAATTCATTGATTAGCACCTTTGTTCAGGGGGTGCGACATTTGGCCCCTCCTAGGAGGGAACCTTTGCCTCCATGGGACTTGAACTTGGTTCTGTCCGTGTTACAACAGGCTCCCTTTGAAAAGATCAGGGAGATCTCGTTGTCTCTGTTGTCCAAGAAGGTTGCTTTTTTGGTGGCAATCACTTCGGCTCGCAGGGTGTCGGAGCTGGCGGCTTTGTCCTGCAGCTCTCCCTACTTGGTGATTCACTTGGATAAGGTGGTCTTGCGACCTAACCCATCTTTTCTTCCGAAAAGGATCTCGGAGTTTCACCTGAATGAGGACATTGTCTTGCCTTCGCTTTGCGCGAAGCCTAAGCTTCCGAAGGAGGTGGCTTTGCATACCTTGGATGTTGTTCGGGCGATCAGGGTTTACCTGTCATCGACTAAGTCCTTTCGCAAGTCGGATTCCCTATTCGTCCTTCCAGAGGGACCTCGGAAGGGCATGGCGGCGTTGGCTGCTACCATCGCCAAATGGATCAGACAGACAATTGTGCAAGCCTATGCTTTGAGGGGGAAGGTTCCACCTTTCCCTGTGAAGGCGCACTCTACCAGATCTCTGAGTACGTCTTGGGCCTATCGGCATTAGGCTTCACACCTTCTCAAAATTTTACAAAGTGGATGTTCAGGCATCAGCAGATGCTTCCTTTGGCCGTAAAGTTCTTAGTGCTGCAGTGCTTTAGGGTCCCTTGTTTGGGGCCTTGGCTGTTGGGGTGTTTTTACCCCTGAGTTACTTGTTCTTCCTGGGTTGTTGCTCCTGTTGAGCACGTTTTCCTGTTGCCAGGTTGGTTCTCTTACTTTGGTAAGGTTCCTTTCTCTGATGTGGGTACTGCGTTGCTTTATGTGCGGCTGCGTTTTTTCCCACCCCTCATGTCTACACTGCTTTGGGACGTCCCCATTAGTGAAGATTATGAAGTGGCGGCGACTGTCGGAGGACGTAAGAGAAAACGGAATTTTTGTAAAATCTTACCGTAAAATTCCTTTCTCTAAAGTCCTCAGACAGTCGCCGCCCCGCCCCTCTTTTGGGGTTTGTTTATGTACTCTACTGCTATTCCACTGAAACTGAGTTGAGAATGCTGGAAGCAGGGAGGTATTGACTGAGGGGACCACCCCCTAGGGGTGTGATATGCTAAAAGCTTTGATATTAACAAATCTTGTTGCCTAGCTACTCCTGCGGAGAAAAGGTCAATTACCCCATTAGTGAAGATTATGAAGTGGCGGCGACTGTCGGAGGACTCAGAGAAAGGAATTTTACGGTAAGATTTTAAAAAAATTCAGTTTTTTCCAAACTTTTCTGTCTTTTTTTTTTATTTAGCCAAAAGGAAAAAACCCAGAGGTGATCAAATACCACCAAAAGAAAGCTCTATTTGTGGGGGGAAAATGACATAAATTTGGTGTAGGTACAGTGTTGCATGACCGCGCAATTGTCATTCAAAATGCAACAGCGCTAAAAGGGGAAAATTGGCCTGGGCAGGAAGGGGGTGAAAGTGCCCTGTATTGAAGTGGTTAATAAACGGCTAAGTAATTGGTTCTAAGAGACCAGTTGTCACGATTGTTCAGTTTTGAGAAGCAGAAAACTTTTTATTTTATTTTGTTGCAGATTTTCCCATATGTTTAGCATCTGGCATGTGCTAAACAGTAGTTGGGAAGAACTTCTCTTGTTTACAAAGACAATCTGTGTATGTACTCAAACTAGATTTCCTACTCTTAAATCACTTCTATTCTCCTTTTGTATGCTCTAATTGCTTATGACAGATCCTCTTGAGTATATCGTTTTTGGAAATAATGGCTTCTGACCACTGCACACCAAGCTGCCAAACTCAGGAAGTCCCGGTGCCACAGGAAGGTGGTGAAGTTCTCATTTCATATCCTCAGTGGACCGTTTTAGGTTCAGCTCCACTGGTAGAGTGATTCATATAGAAAGTGAGGTATGCCAATCCTGATCTATGCCGCACTACATCCCAGCAGGCCGCCACACTCATGGGTCTTCGTCATCCAATGTCTCTTCTTTCACTTTTCTATAGTAGGAACATTTTCACTTTCTTTTAACTTGGTTGATGCCTGTGCATTCCTACGTTGTGATTGAGCTTTGGGGAATAGGGTCTGGAGGGTGTTGAAAGACATAACCAAGCTTTGATGGAAACATTTTTAAAATTAGTAAAGTATGAACGATTATGTTTATTTTAATGGATTTTTTACATTTGAATTTGTGTTGTACTGTAGATATTTGAATTGCTTTTTTTAATTATATAATTAAATCAAAGTGATACATCAGCTGCTTCAGAATCCACCCCAGTAGCACACCCCTATGAAATACCTGTACCAGTTAAAGCTGAAGTTTTGTATCTGCTTTCATTTAGTCTTCTCTGCCCCCCCCCCCATGTTGACATTGTAATGACATTTTTTTAAATAAAATCTTCCAGTTTTATCTCATGTGACGTCATCACTGAGTCTCTGTACTTCTCTGTGCAGTTCAAGCAGATAATGGCTGGAGGGGCAAGCCATGGGCTTCCTGAAAACATTACAGCACCCTGCGTTATTACTCAGTAGCACTTATCGCTGAAGCAAGCAGTGTGCTGGATAATGTGAGAATAAATGCAGATATCAAAATATCATGGCTCACTGGTGGGTACCTGGGGTGGGTGTGTGCCTCGGATTGAAGGAGAACTTCATTGGGTGGGTGTGTGCCTCGGATTGAAGGAGAACTTCATTGGGTGGGTGTGTGCCTCGGATAGAAGGAGAACTTTATTGGGTGGGTGTGTGCCTCGGATTGATGGAGAACTTCATTGGATGGGTGTGTGCCTCAGATTGAAGGAGAACTTCATTGGATGGGTGTGTGCCTCGGATTGAAGGAGAACTTCATTGGGTGGGTGTGTGCCTCGGATAGAAGGAGAACTTTATTGGGTGGGTGTGTGCCTCGGATTGATGGAGAACTTCATTGGATGGGTGTGTGCCTCAGATTGAAGGAGAACTTCATTGGATGGGTGTGTGCCTCGGATTGAAGGAGAACTTCATTGGGTAGGTGTGTGCCTTGGATTGAAGGAGAACTTCATTGGATGGGTGTGTGCCTCGGATTGAAGGAGAACTTCATTGGGTAGGTGTGTGCCTCGGATTGAAGGAGAACTTAATTGGATGGGTGTGTGCCTCGGATAAAAGGAGAACTTCATTGGATTGGTGTGTGCCTCGGATTGAAGGAGAACTTCATTGGGTGGGTATGTGCCTCGGATTGAAGGAGAACTTAATTGGATGGGTGTGTGCCTCGGATAAAAGGAGAACTTCATTGGATTGGTGTGTGCCTCGGATTGAAGGAGAACTTCATTGGGTGGGTATGTGCCTCGGATTGAAGGAGAACTTCATTGTTACCAGTAGGCTTCCTTTATCTAGATTGAGCTCTTTGCCCTTTGAAGGTTTTATAAGTCCCAGCAACAAGCTTCTTTAACTGGTATGAGGATTGGCTATTTTTGTACGTAGAACTAACTTAATGATCTGCTGCATAGTGCCAATTTACTTTTGATTTTGTGGATCTACTATTCTTACTGGAAAGACTTACGACTGGGATCTTTACCCCCCCCCCCCCCTTTTGGTCCTTTTTGCTGTTCCTTTCTTGCTCCTGTGTATGCCTGGGAAGTAGCTCATGTTTACATTTGGCTTTTATGTTCTTGCCCATCATGTGACTTACAATTGTCCTGAGGAAGCTGACTTGGTCTGGGAAACATGTTGTCACGGAAAGCTGTCTAAGAAATACACGTTATAATACTTTATCTATGGTTGTGACTTACAACTTATGATCATTTTTGAAAGACATTGGATTTTACATGTGGAAAGGCAGTTACATACATGCTTAGCCACTTTTAGGTGTTTATACTGGGTGGTTATACCCGGGATGATGTCTGCAGCTGCAGGCATCACCCCGGTACGTTTTTTTAAGGCTCTGTTGTAAAAGCAATCCTAGTGGCTAGCCAGCTGCTGGATTTCTTTTGCAAGCGGCAGAATGGAATGTACAGTTTGTCACAAATACAGTGTGACAGAAAAAAATAGCAAAACCCACCAATTTGATTTCTAGGGCCTCTGCTTTAAAACAATATATGTTTGGGGGCTCTAACTTATTTTCATGCAAAAATACTGATTGTTACATGTAAACAAAGTGCCAGAAAAGGCCTGGTTTGGAAGTGTATAAAATTGTTTTAACTGCTTCCCGCCCACGTGACGTCATATGATGTTGTGGACATTGATGGAGCTAGCTGGATGATGCCTGCAGCTCCAGGCATCAGCCAGCGATTCCCTACAATGTAAAAGCCATCCTAGCGCACGCTGCCTGCAATTTAAAAGCCATCGTAGTGGTCGTTTTTTTTTTTTTTTTTTGATCTTATGCTTTTCAGGATAGATACGATATCTGGGGTCTTTCTATCACAAGGAATGTTTACATGATAGGAATAAAAGTAGTAAAAAAATTAAATTAAATGGACAGTGTAAAAATAAAATGATAAAAAAAGTTTTAAACACCCCCCATCGCCTCATGTTCACACACCAAAGCGAATGCCTACGTTGGTTGCACCCGCATATGTAGATGGTGTTCGCACACCACATGTGAGGTATCATGAACGTCTGAGCGAGAGCAAGAATTCTAGTGCTAGATCTTTTCTGTATCTTTAAGATGGTACTACAAGAAAACAATAAGAGAAGGGCGCACCGACTTTGTGCATTACCACTTAAAAGTTTAATAAAATCAAAGAAGGGGTAGCGTACAGCTAGTTCATATCCTACGTTTGTGAGTATATTGTACGCTACCCTTCTTTGATTTTATTAAACTTTTAAGTGGTAATGCACAAGGTCAGTGAGTCCTTCTCTTGTTGTTTTCTTGTAGTGCCTTTTGGATACCCTTGGTCCTGAGGGGGGCAGCAAGACCACTTAATTTGTGTCATAAAACCACCTAGAACATATACCTTCCCACATACCACTCGAGCGCAGGAGAGATATTGTTGCCTTTTTAACCGGTTGCCGACCGCCGCACGACTATATACTGCGGCGGTCAGCCCCGGCCAGGCAGAGTGACGTAGCGGTACGTCACTAGCCTTCGCCGCTCTGGCGCGCGCGCGCGCGCACCCGCGGTCCCGCCGATGACTCGATTGGGTTCAGAACCGATCAGTCATCAGGTCCAGGCCAATCATTTTTGGTCTGGACCTGTTGATCGGTCCTGCCCAATCAGATCTCCCTCTAAGCCTGTGAAATGTAAACACAGGCTTAGAGGAGATGTGCCCTCCCCTCCCAACGGTCTTTTTGGATCCAGCGTGAGAGGAGAGCACATCTAATTGTAAGTACAGCACCAAGCACGTACATACACACTTAGATAGGCACATTTCACCCCCGATCGCCCCCCCAATTAACCCCTACAGCACCTGACACAACACACACTATATACAGCATATAGCATATACCTATATACCTGTATAAGTGTGATTTGTGAACAGGTGTAGCCCTTGCGACCCCCCCTTTTCCACTCAAATTACCCCCCACCCCCCCCTAATAAAGATTTAACCCACTGATCCCCCCTGAACCCCCCCTGATCACCGCCGTTAACCCCTACACCCTCTGTCACATCAGCACTAATACAAACGCAATATACGGTGTTATTGTATTTTTGTATTAGTGTCATTGTGATCAGAATTAGCGCAGGCGACTAAGTTTCTGTCCCAAGAAGGTTTAGGGTCCCCGCCACCCGCCCAATAAAGATTTAAGCCCCTGACCCCCCCCTGATCACCCCTACACCCCCTGCCATAACACACACCGTATACAGTATATAGCATTTTGCTATATACCCGTATAAGTGTGATTTGTGGTCAGGTCTAGCGCTTGCGACCCCCCTTTTTCCACTTGAATTACCCGCCACCCCCCCCTAATAAAGATTTAAGCCCCTGATCCCACCTGATCCCCCCCTGATCACCGCTAGTTAACCCCTACACCCTCTGTCACATCAGCACTAATACAAACGTAATATACTGTGTTTTTGTATTTTTGTATTAGTGTCATTGTGATCAGAATTAGCGCAGGCGACTAAGTTTGTGTCCCAAGCAGGTTTAGGGTCCCCCCCACCCGCCCAATAAAGATTTAATCCCCTGATCCCCTCCTGATCACCCCTACACCCCCTGCCACAACGCACACTGTATACAGTATATAGCATTTTCTATATACCCGTATAAGTGTGACTTGTGACCAGGTTTAGCGCTTGCCACCGTTCCTTTTATCCTTAGGATACCCGCCAGCCCCTTCCAATAAAGATTTAAACCCCTGATCCCCCCCTGATCACATCCCGTTAACCCCTACACCCTCTGTCACATTAGCACTAATACACACATAATATACTGTTTTTACTGTATTTTTGTATTGGTGTCATTGTGACTTGAGGTTGCTCTAGCTAGCTAGTTTCTTTCCCAAAGGAGGTTTAGGGTCCCCGCCACCCCCCCCCAGATCCCCGGCGCATAGTTTAGAAGTAACCCCTTGATCACCACACACGCACGCACGCACCTACACTTCCATTTCTAGTATAGTGTTTGAACAGATCAATATCTGATCTGATCAGAGCTATACTAGCGCCCCCATAGTTTAGGGTTCCCAAAACGCGGTGTTTGCACGATCAGCACTGATTCCGGCCAGCACCTGCGTTTAACCCTTTCACCCAGGTAAGTGTAGTAATCAATAGATTACTGTCACTTACAAAAAACACAAGACACAAAACCGCTGTGTTAGCAGAGTCAGGCCTGATCCCTGCTAGCATTAGCAGTTTTTTTGGTAGCGCTTGAAATAGTCTTCGACAACCAGGTGCTTTTATTACCTGTGAGTCGCATCACTGTACGGGTAAATTTAGTTACCAAAATGTCTAAACGTTCGTACAGTGATGAAGCTATTTACAGTATGATGACCATGTCAGGTGAGAGCGATGGGGAAGCCTCACCGGCAGAATCAGGGTCATTATACGAACCAGATGACGGCAGCGGCTCCCTGACAGACAGCTCCGACGACAGATGGGTCCCTGTTAGACCCAGGCGTACCCGACCCCATTCTGGTGTTGTTGAAATGCAGGAATCGCAGGGTGCTCGTATGGAGCAGAGTGTGGGTACTAGTGCCGCTCATCCTTCTGGCGACCTGGCAAGCGCCAGCGGCCTAGTACAACCTGGACCTAGTACAACCAGCACTGCAGTAAGACCTGGTGACGTGGCGAGTCCCCTAAGTGCAGTTGAAGCTGGTGCGGTGGCTAGCACAAGTAGTGGCCCGCAGCCACCGCGTATTCGAAGACAGGCCCGTAGAGCCCATAGTGCCCTCCCTGATGCGCTGGCATATCCCAATTGGCAACCCACTGATTCTACAGCGCCAGTACTTCCCCCATTCACCGCCCAACCTGGAATCCACGTGGAGACAGCTGGTTTTACGCCCCTGAACTTTTTTGAGCTGTTCTTCACGGAAGATCTTTTCAGATCTATTGTGGATCAATCAAATTTATATGCTCAACAATTTATCGCCGCCAACCCAAATTCGCACCTTGCCAGACGATTCGGCTGGAATCCTATAACGGTTTCCGAATTTAAGATCTTTCTGGGCCTTTCCCTCCACATGGGCATAACTAAACAAAGTGAATTGCGGCTATATTGGTCCACTAGCCCAGCTCACCATATGCGCATGTACTCTGCCTCCATGTCCAGGGGGAGATACGAGCAAATTCTGCGATTTATGCATTTCAGCGACAATGAAATCTGTCGTCCTCGGGGAGACCCTGCATACGATCGGCTCCACAAAATTCGGCCCCTCATAGACCACTTCAATCAGCGGTTTGCAGCCTTGTTTACCCCCGAACAAGTTGTCTGCATTGACGAGTCCCTGATTAAATTTACTGGCCGTCTTGCTATCAAACAGTACCTCCCCAGCAAGCGTGCCAGATACGGGGTCAAGTTGTATAAGCTCTGTGACAGGGCCACAGGCTATACAGTTAATTTCCGTGTCTATGAGGGAAAAGATAGCACTGTGGAGCCCCCGAACTGCCCAGACTACATAGGGAGCAGCGGTAAGATTGTTTGGGACTTGGTGTCACCCTTATCCGGAAAGGGGTACCATTTGTACGTGGACAATTTTTACACAAGCGTGCCACTATTTAGTCACCTGCTTGATTTACAAATTGGCGCATGTGGCACCGTGCGACCTAATCGCCGGGGCTTCCCCCAACGGCTTGTTAATTCCCGTCTTAGTCGGGGGGCGAGAGCCTGCTTGAAAACGGACAAATTACTTGCGGTGAAGTGGAAGGATACACGGGATGTTTATGTTCTGTCCTCCCTTCACGCAGACACGACAGTCCAAATCCCTACGGCAACTGGCGTTATGGAGAAACCCCTCTGTGTCCACGAATATAACCTTAACATGGGAGGGGTGGACCTTAACGACCAGCTTTTGGCGCCGTATTTAGTTGCCCGTAAAGCCAGACGCTGGTACAAAAAAGTGTCTGTTTACCTTTTCCAATTGGCTATGCTGAACGCCTTTGTCCTATACAAGGCGTCAGGACGAACTGGACCCTTCCGGGAATTCCAGGAAGCGGTCATCCTTGCCTACCTGTACCCAGGAGGCATGCCTGCCCAACTTCCCCTTCCAGATGCAGTGAGCCGGCTGCATGAGAGGCATTTTCCTTATGCCCTCCCGAGTACCCCTACCCAAATACGACCCCAAAGACGATGTCGTGTCTGTAGCAAGCGCGGATTTAGGCGTGACACCCGTTATTATTGTCCCAAATGTCCTGACCATCCTGGTCTCTGCATCGGGGAATGTTTTGAGCGCTACCATACACTAGTGGAGTATTAGTGTAGGGTACAGCACGACACAGTGTAGGGCACATAAACACAGGGTCTCGAAGGATGTTGGATGTCCATCGACATTTTGAGAGACCCAAGCTGGAAGAGAAGATCGCAGAAGATCGCACTCCCTCCCAAATCAAGAAATAAAGGAACAGTTAGAAAGTAAAATAAAAGGATCCAAAAACTGTTGTGGTGTCAGTAATTTTATATGTCCTTCTACTCCTTCCTACTATACTTTTTTCAATGTCCTTTGTTTGTTTTTTCATTCTTTTGTGACCTGTTTCTCTTGCAGGTAATTGTCGGCTACCACGCATTGATTTTATATATTCTGACACAAACAGCGTTTGCGCTCAGCATATATGGATACCTTTGCTGATAGCAGCTGTGGTGATTTTCTGATTTCAGCACTGCAGTTAAAATCTTATTTTGGTATACGTGGATAGCGCCGTGTATACCCATCATTAAATTCAGTGGGTGGTTGTTTGGGCGGTTAATGATGAGAATCCAAAAACTTTTGTTGTGTCAGTCATTTTATATGTCCTACTCTTCCTAATGTACTTTTTTTTAATGTACTTTGTTTGTTTTTTCATTCTTTTGTGACCTGTTTCTCTTGCAGGTAATTGTCGGCTACCACGCATTGATTTTATATATTCTGACACAAACAGCGTTTGCGCTCAGCATATATGGATACCTTTGCTGATAGCAGCTGTGGTGATTTTCTGATTTCAGCACTGCAGTTAAAATCTTATTTTGGTATACGTGGATAGCGCCGTGTATACCCATCATTAAATTCAGTGGGTGGTTGTTTGGGCGGTTAATGATGAGAATCCAAAAACTTTTGTTGTGTCAGTCATTTTATATGTCCTACTCTTCCTAATGTACTTTTTTTAATGTACTTTGTTTGTTTTTTCATTCTTTTGTGACCTGTTTCTCTTGCAGGTCCCTCGTCGGCTACCACGCATTGATTTTATATATTCTGACACAAACAGTGTTTGCGCTCAGCATATATGGATACCTTTGCTGATAGCAGCTGTGGTGATTTTCTGATTTCAGCACTGCAGTTAAAATCCTATTTTGGTATACGTGGATAGTGTCGTGTATACCCATCATTAAATTCAGTGGGTGGTTGTTTGGGCGGTTAATGATGAGTAATACTACGCATTATTCCTGTGCTGATTTCTGATAGGTTCTCTTTTTTTCCGTTCAGCCCACAGGCTGCATGAAAAAAAAAAAACCTATATGCCAAACAAGGACCAGCAATGTACTGGTACGTTGCTGGACTTTGAGTGGTTGTACCAGGATGATGCCTGCAGATTTAGGCATCATCTTGGTATCGTTTTTTACAGCCAGCGGTCGGCTAACATGTAAAAGCAATCCTAGCAGGTAATTGGCCGCTAGACTGCTTTTACATGCAGTGGGAGGGGTCTCCCCCCCCCCACCGCCGCCTTCCGAAGCCTTCCGTGGTTTTTCTCGGGCTCTCCTGTCCCACCGGTTAACCCGAGAGTGCAGCCGGTGGTTCAGTTATCTAACCATAGAGCTAATTGAAGATTAGAATGGCTCCAATCATCTCTATGGCCTAAGATGCCGGAGGCTACGAGCATTTCATGACTTCTTTTTCGCCAGAAATAAACAGGGCCATTGGGAAATTGGGAAAGTATTTTATCACACCAATTTTGGCGTGGTCAGATACATTAAGGTCAGAGGAGAGATCTAGAGTATAAAAGACCCCAATTTTTTTAAAAAAGAGTACCTGTCACTACCGATTGCTATCATAGGGGATATCTAAATTCACTGTGATAACAATAAAAATGATTTAAAAAAAAAAAATTAAAGGAAAGGTGTCAAAATAACATAAAAAAGCAAAAAAAAAAAAAAAAAAAAAAAAAAAAAAAATTGAGCCCCCCCCCTTTCCCCCCGTGCTTGCACGCAATGGCACACGCAAGCGTTGGTCTAGTGTCATATGTAAACCGCAATTTCAGCATGCATGTGAGGTATCGCCGCGATCGCCAGATCGAGTGCAGTAATTTTTGCAGTAGACCTCCTCTGTAAGTCTAAAGTGGTAACCTGTAGAGACTTTTAAAGTTTTTAAAAATGTACGTACGTTGTTGCCGCTGCGCAGGCGTGCGCAATTTTTAAAGCATGTCATGTCAGGTGTCTATGAACTCGGCATAAGATCATCTTTTAAATTTTACCAAAAAAATTGGAATTATATAGTGTATTTGTGAAATAAATTAAAAAAAAATGTATTTTTTTCGCAAAAATTGCGTTTGGAAAATCTGTGCGCAAATACCGTGTGACAAAAAAATTTGCAACATCCCCCATTTTATTCTATAGGGCCTCTGCTTTAAAGAAATATATAATGTTTGGGGGTTCAAAGTAATTTTCTAGTAAAAAAAAAATATTTTTTCATGTAAACAAAAAGGCACAGAAAAGGCTTGGTTTTCAAGTGGTTAGAAGAGTGGGTGATGTGTGGATAAGATTGAGCATAAAATGCCGGGACAGTTCAAACACCCCCCAAATGACCCCTTTTTGAAAAGTAGACACCCAAAGCTATTTGCTGAGAGGCATGGTGAGTCCATGGAATATTTTATATTTTGCTACAAGTGTCGGGAAAATTATTATTTCTTTTTTTTTTGTTGTTTTTTTACAGAAAGTTGTCACTAAATGATATATTGCTCACACATGCCATGTGTATATGTGAAATGACACCCCAAAATACATTCTGCTGCTTCTCCTGAGTACAGGGATACCCCATGTGTGAGACTTTTTGGCAGCGTAGCTGTGTACGCGCCCCCGAAAACCAATCCACATCTTCAGGTTTTCTAATGGCGTAAATTGCTGATTTTACCCCTGACTACCTGTCACAGTTTCAGAGGCCCTGAAATTTCAAGATAGCACAAAACCCCCCCAAATGACCCCATTTTGCAAAGTAGACACTCCAAGCTATTGGCTGAGAAGCATGGTGAGTCCATGGAATAGTTTATATTTTGCCACAAGTTTCGGGAAAATAATTTTTTTTTTTTTTTTAACACAAAGTTGTCAGTAAATGATATAATGCTCACGCATGCCATGGGTATATGTGAAATGACACCCCAAAATACATTCTGCTGCTTCTCCTGAGTACAGGGATACCCCATGTGTGAGACTTTTTTGCAGTCTAGCCGAGTACAGGACCCCGAAAACCAACCTCCACTTTCAGGCTTTCCAAGGGCGTAAATTGTTGATTTCACTCCTGACTACCTATCACAGTTTCGGAGGCCCTAAAATTCCAAGATAGCACAAAACCCCCCCAAATGACCCAATTTTGCAAAGTAGACACTCCAATCTATTTGCTGAGAGGCATGGTGAGTATTTTGCAGCTCTCATTTTTTTTGGAAAATGAAGAAAAAACAGGAAAATGCATTTTTTTTCCTCTTTTTTCAATTTCCAAAACTTTGTGACAAAAAGTGAGATCTGCAAAACACTCAACATGCCTCTCTGCAAATAGCTCAGGGTGTCTACTTTCCAAAATGGGGTCATTTGGGGGGGTTTTGTGCTATCTTGGAATTTTAGGGCCTCCGAAACTGTGATAGGTAGTCAGGAGTGAAATCAACAATTTACGCCCTTGGAAAGCCTGAAAGTGGAGGTTGGTTTTCGGGGTCCTGTACTCGGCTAGACTGCAAAAAAGTCTCACACATGGGGTATCCCTGTACTCAGGAGAAGCAGCAGAATGTATTTTGGGGTGTCATTTCACATATACCCATGGCATGTGTGAGCAATATATCATTTACTGACAGCTTTGTGTAAAAAAAAAAAAAAAATATATATATATATATATATTTCCCGGAACTTGTGGCAAAATATAAAATATTCCATGGACTCACCATGCCTCTCAGCAAACAGCTTGGGGTGTCTACTTTCCAAAATGGGGTCATTTGGGGGGGTTTTGTGCTATCTTGGAATTTTAGGGCCTCCGAAACTGTGATAGGTAGTCAGGAGTGAAATCAACAATTTACGCCTTTGGAAAGCCTGAAAGTGGAGGTTGGTTTTCGGGGTCCTGTACTCGGCTAGACTGCAAAAAAGTCTCACACATGGGGTATCCCTGTACTCAGGAGAAGCAGCAGAATGTATTTTGGGGTGTCATTTCACATATACCCATGGCATGTGTGAGCAATATATCATTTACTGACAGCTTTGTGTAAAAAAAAAAAAAAAATATATATATATATATATTTCCCGGAACTTGTGGCAAAATATAAAATATTCCATGGACTCACCATGCCTCTCAGCAAACAGCTTGGGGTGTCTACTTTCCAAAATGGGGTCATTTGGGGGGGTTTTGTGCTATCTTGGAATTTTAGGGCCTCCGAAACTGTGATAGGTAGTCAGGAGTGAAATCAACAATTTACGCCTTTGGAAAGCCTGAAAGTGGAGGTTGGTTTTCGGGGTCCTGTACTCGGCTAGACTGCAAAAAAGTCTCACACATGGGGTATCCCTGTACTCAGGAGAAGCAGCAGAATGTATTTTGGGGTGTCATTTCACATATACCCATGGCATGTGTGAGCAATATATCATTTACTGACAGCTTTGTGTAAAAAAAAAAAAAAAAATATATATATATATATATTTCCCGGAACTTGTGGCAAAATATAAAATATTCCATGGACTCACCATGCCTCTCAGCAAATAGCTTGGGGTGTCTACTTTCCAAAATGGGGTCATTTGGGGGGGGTTTGTGCTATCTTGGAATTTTAGGGCCTCCGAAACTGCGACAGGTAGTGCAGAGGTGACATGAACAATTTACGCCATTAGAAAACCTGAGAGTGTTGATTGGTTTTCGCGGTCCTGTACACAGCTAGGCTCCCAAAAAGTCTCACACATGGGGCATCCCCATACTCAGGAGAAGCGGCAGAATGTATTTTGGGGTGTCATTCCACATATACCCATGTCATGTGTGAGAAATTTATCTTTTAGTGACAACGTTGTGTAAAAAAAAAAAATTAAAAAAAAAAATTGTAATTTTCCCGAAACTTGTGGCAAAATATAAAATATTCCATGGACTCACCATGCCTCTCAGCAAACAGCTTGGGGTGTCTACTTTCCAAAATGGGGTCATTTGGGGGGGTTTTGTGGCATCTTGACATTTCAGGGCCTCCTAAACCGTTATAGGTAGTGAGAAAATGCAATGAAAAATGTACGCCCTTTGAAATTCTGATGGTGGTGATTTGTTTTCCGGCTCCCGTACACAGCTACGCTCCCAAAAAGTCTCACATATGTGGTATCCCTGTACTCAGGAGAAGCAGCAGAATATATTTTGGGGTGTAATTACACATATACCCATGGCATGTGTGAGCAATATATCATTTCAATGACAACTTTGTGTAAAAAAAAAAAAAAAAATTTTTTTAGTCATTTTTCAAACACCTGTGACAAAAAAATAAAATATTCAATGAGCTCAACATGCCTCTCAGAACATTCCTTAGGATGTCTACTTTCCAAAAAGTGGTAGTTTGGGGGGGTTTTGTACTGCCCCGCCATTTTAGCACTTCATGAAATGAGATAGGCAGTCAGAAATTAAAGCTTCGTAAATTTCAGTATTTACACCATAGTTTGTAGACGCTATAACTTTTGCGCAAACCAATAAAAATACGCTCATTGATTTTTTTTTTGTCAAAGACATGTAGCTAAATATATTTTGGCCAAAAAAAATGACATAAATTGAGTATATTGGATATTTTTTAAAAGACAAAGTTGAAAATGTCATTTTTTTGCAAAATTTTCGCTCTTTTTTTATTAATATCGCAAAAAATAAAAAGCGCAGAGGTGATCAAATGCCACCAAAAGAAAGCTCTGTTTGTGGGAAAAAAAGGACGTAAATTTCGTTTAGGTACAGCATTGCATGACCGAGCAATTATCAGTTAAAGTCACGAAGTGCCAAGTTGAAAAAAGGGGTCTGGTCCTTTAGCAGCCAAATCCTCCGGGGCTTAAGTGGTTAAAATGGTAACCTGTAAAAATTTTGAAAGCGTCGCCTATGGAGATTAAGTACCGTAGTTTAGCGCCATTCCACAATGGTGCGCAATTTTAAATTGTGAAGTGTTTGGTATCTATTTACATGGTGTAACATTATCTTTTATATTTTAACAAAAAAGGTTTTTTCTTTTTTTTTTTTTTTTTAATTTTATTTTTTTTTTTTTTTGTCCCCCCCCCCCCCCCCCAATCAAAATTGAATTTGAAAAATCGCTGCACAAATACAGTGCGACATAAATTGCGAAATTTTTTTTTTTTTTTTTTTTTCCTTTTTAGTTCTACGTGAAATAGTTGAATGAGGCTGTTTGTGAGTATTTTTGTGCTAGTTTTCCATGTGCAGTGGTTTTGGTTGCTTTGTGTGTATGGTTTAAATCTGCGTGAAAGGAGAGGATGAGAGTTGTTGATGTTGAGTATATGCACAGTGGAGCATGCCTCTTAACCTCTGCACTCCTGGCTCCCTGCACACAGCTGGATAGTCTATTACATCTTCCTCCATCAGCGCCTACATTTAACTCTTCAGTGTTCCCAGGCCAACCGAACAAGACCTCTTATTACTACCCAGCTATGTCTCTCCGAGGCTGCTCTACAAATGTATTTTTCACTATATCGCTAAACCTAAAACAAATTCTTTTTGTCAGATCCAGCAGCTTTCATTGCTTTATGTAACCACTAGTATTTCTTAATCTATTGCAAGAGTGTAATGTTAACATTTCAGTTTTTTGGGGGTTGGGAGAGGAAGATTTGAACATTTGCATGAGTTTTCTAAAGCCCAACTCCAGACAACATTTTTATGTATTTTGTTTTATTTTATTGTTTTTTATAGTACATGTAGGGGTTAGAACATGGGTGCTTAACCTTGGACCCTTCAGCTGTTGGGGAACTACAAGTCCCATCATGGCTCTGTCTTTGGGGATCTTGCTTGTAAGGCCTCATGCATACTGGAGGTTCTAAAAAAGCCACTAACGTACGTTGGCTGTATAAAGCTGCAGCTGTAGAAGGAGTTTTTCAGTTTTTTAAGCTGTAGTGGGTTTTTTTTTCCCCCAAAACTATACTCCTACTCTCATAAAAGCTTATGGCTCAAAAAATGCTGAAATGCTAAATAGCTGCGTTTTTCAGCTTTTCTCAGAGTTAGAGCATTTTTACAGCTGAAATTCTCCTCTTAAAACCCACTAGTTTTTTTTTTTTTTTTTTTTTACAGCCAGAAAACCCCCCCTGCTAAAACTGCTGAAAATTGTGCATGGACACAAGAATAATATGCTGGAGAGTTTACTGGCTGCAGAAAAAAATGTCGGCCACCAAAAACCCCAGCTGTAAAAACGTCCAGTGTGCATGAGGCCTAACTGTCAGTCCTGCAATGCCTCATGGGACTTGTAGTTCCACAACAGCTGGAGGGCCATGGATTGAGCACCTATCGATTTTAGAGCCTCCCAGTTGGGTAGATTCTCTATACTTTCTTATTAGGGCAGAAAGTAATGGAAAACCTCTCCAAGGAGAATTCAAGGTTGCCATACATGGCTTGACTTTCTCTTGTTTATCCTGTGGTAAAATCGGTTGCTTTCCCCCTCCATGTTACCGGCACGGATGGAGGAATTTTCCCTGCAAGCTGTTGTAGTTATGTAGTTGCAGCACCCACAGCTGCATGAATACAATGGTGCTGTCAGTCAGTGACTGTATCTGATAGTTCGGCAGCACTGCCAAACAAAACCGATCTGGTCTTTGATCGGCTCTCTGATCAGCCGACGGAAACACTGGCTGAACGATTGGGAGACATGGCGAGAAGGGAGATCCAAATAAAGCCACTGGAGGTGGGGGGAGGGGGACGACCAGTTCCCTCCCATTGCTTGTAAAAGCTCTCCAGCGGTTAGTTAATCGCTAGGATTTCTTTTACAAGAGAGCCAACCGCCGGCTCTAAAAATGGTACCAGATTGATGCCTGCAGCTGCCCGCATCATCCTGGTATAATCACTTAACCCTTTCACTGCCAAGTCCATACAGCATACAGGCCTACAGCACTGCTTGGAGCTGGCCAGGTCCGCACGCCGTATGGACCTCATTTCTACTTCTGCTATAAGCTTATAGTCACTTCAGTGACCATAACCTTATAACAGAATTGTTCAGCAGACTCTATTGAACAATCCTAAAACTCTGATCAGCAAATTACAGTCCGCTGATCAGTGTTCACCTCAAGTGTGACACCCCCCCCCCTCCCTCCCGCTGCCTGCCTGCCTGTCTCCTATTGCTATCTGTCCCTCCATCCAACCTGGCCTCTAAAATGCCTCCTCCACCCCCCCCCCCTCCTCTGCTACGGACATCCCCCTCCAGCACACCCTTCACCCCTAAAACCAATCGATCTTCCCACCTGCACCAATCTCCGTAGCTGGATGCAATTGTCAGATTCCCCCGCTGCCTCTCCTGCTGACAATTGCATCCATTGCCACAGTGCTAAATATATATATATTATATAATTATATTTTTCACCCGGGGTGGATCTGTTTTTACAGACTCTGCTCTGAGAGCATCACTCTGTTGATCCCCGCTGAGCAGGCTGATGACAGGTCCATCTCCGCTCACTGTGCAGAGACAGACCTGTCGAGGGTCCCACTCTCCTCTATGGAGAGATCGGATGAAAATGGACAGCCTGTCTGTTTTCATCTGATCTGTCCCGCTGGACGGATGGCGAATGTATTGCCATACGACTGTTTTCAGCGGATCTTATCGGATCGGATGCCAGGTGGGTGTCAGCGGACACATGTCCGGTGACATTCGCCTCTCCATAGAGGTCAATGGGTGGCCCGATCGGGTCCCCCTGAAAAACAGACAGATGGACCTGATAGGCAAGATCATGTGAAATATTCTTGCTGATCGGCAAGATCGTGGGCCTTAAAAAAAAAAAAATAAATAAATAAAAACCCATAGTAATGTCCCTTTTTTATATGGACGGACCAATTGTGTCCACCTGTCAGTTTTCAGACTGACCCAATCGGACTCTCCATTATCCTTTATGGAGCGGCGATTATAAACTGACTCATGTCTGTTTACACCTGCCTACATCCAATCCGCTAAAAACAGATGGATTGGTATCCTCATCCATATAGCAGCTCATATGGCAATCAGGTGTAAACGGACCAGCAGTCAGTTTATATCCCACAGGCCATAGAGGAGAGTGGGCGGTGTCTGTTCTGCATAAGTGGAGCGGACACGGACCAGCCATCCGTCTGCTCAGGGGGGATCGGCAGGCAGATTCCCTGCTGTGTAAGCGTATGGAAGGGGCCTAAGGGTAGATTTAGACATGCATCAAAGTCTCCCTTTATTCCGCATTAAGTTCATGTTCCAGTGGCTACTGATAGGCACAGAGGAAGCCATTCACTGCTTCCTCACCTCCTGGTGGGTGACAGAAATGCAGCTCAACAGCACATTTTTGTCACCCCCCCCCCCCCCCCCCCACCACAAGCCTAAACCAGGCCTAGGGTCTCATTCACTTGGGGCATACTACAACAAAGCTGTAAAAAGGCACAATTTAAATTTTACAAATATTTGTGTTTTATTAACTCAATACAGGTTAAAACCTCTAGGCCCCATTCACACAGGAGCGATCTGACTTGGGGGGGGCGACCTCGGAGCGGCCGGCACGGACTTCATAACATTGAAGTCTATGACGGTTGCGCCGGGTCGCCCCAAAGAAGCTCCAGACCCTTTTTCTAAGTCGGAGCGACTTGTGTCGCTCCTATTAGAACGGGTCCGCAGCTTCCCTATGGAAGGCGACCTACGGCGACCTGTGAGGCGACCAGGTCGCCTCACAGGTCGCCTTAGTGTGAACGGGGACTTAGATTTAGTAGTAATTTTGTAAAATTTGCTTTGTTTGTATCTGCTAATAATGATTTTTTTGTATTTTTAACCAAAATATTGTTTTGAGAAACATTTGTGCAAATATGATGAGGCCCTAAAAATCAGGAGCACCTTCTTTTTGTTCTACTGGTCATGTGCTTTCAGAAAATATAAGGTTTTGGGGGTCTTTTATAAACTCTGAAGGCTGTAAGTGAAAAATAAAAAAGCAATGGAAAAATTGCAAAAATGGCCTGGCCAGCGGAGTTTAAAACTAGAGCACAGGGCCTGGGAGTTTGGCTGTCTGCCGGGAGTGAAGCTGGAAAGTGCGCTTGTGCCCTCTGCGCCCGCACCTAAATGCCAGAGCCTCCTGTCCCAGGACTAAACGCCCAGTGTATGCAGGCGCATGTAGATCAGTCAAAGTGGCTGCTTTGGTCAACAATCACACACTTATTTCTAGTTTCAGCTAGTTTTTAGAAATTCTAGATCACAAAAAACAGTGCTGTGCCAGATCCCTGCATTATATCTCTACATTATTATTATTTTTATTTTTATTTTTTGGTTGCGCTGTTTTTAGAAATTGTATGTAATTGTGACCATAGTGTGAGTGGGTTGCAGATGTGACGCATTAGCTGTGCAAGAGCAGCACTTGTGTGGGTCCCTGTACAAGGATTGGGAATCCGAGCTGTAATATGTATAAATATATACAGAACAGCTGCAGGTGGGTGTTTCATTCCTCTCTCCCCCCCCCCCCAGAACTATTTAAGCCTCTTTCACACTTGTGCGACTTGTCCTGCAACTTTGAAATGCAAAGCCGCATGACAAGTCGTACCCCATGATTTCCAATGAGTGCTGTTCATTAATGTGCGACTTCCAGTCGCAGAGACTTCAAAGTAGTCCCTGCACTACTTTGGTCCGGCTTTGATGCGACTTGAAGTCCATAGACCTCAAGATTACACAGACATTGCTTCTGTGCGTCAGTTGCACAAGTGTGAAAGGGGCCTTCTGATGTTAGGAGTTTTTATGACATTTCCCACAGACAGAAGGGGGCCGCTCAAAGGGGAAGGTTGTCAGATGAGCAGTTTGGAGGTTTGTTTGTCAATGCTGGACAGTGCAACTACATATTTGGTGGAAAAATAATTACATTTTCCAGATTCTCTTCAATTATTGCATTATCTCTTATAAAATTTTGCTGTGGAAAAAGCATGATTTTGTTTTTTTTGTGCTTTGTCATTTTGGTACACATACCGTACTTGTGTGCTAGGGAGTAGTTTGGGAATGATATGCTATATTCTTATCTAAATGGAAATTGTCTACTATATTCAAAACCTCTAAAAAAAAAAAAAAAAAAAAATTATTTGCTATATTTGAAAGTTCTGATTGAAAATGATCTGCTATTTTGTAAAATTCTATTCTCAGGAGAACTGTTTATATCTTGAAAATTGTAGTTCAGGACTTGTACCAGCAGGTGGCATTGTTGTAATACTAAATCTTCTAATAATGTAAACAAGTGCTGGATTAAATAACAGAAGGCGTCCATCCATGGGAGTGTGAGTATATTTATTTAGTGCAGAAAATGTACAAATGGAACATATTCCAGTTGGGCAGATAGAAGAGAAGCAAGGTTCACTATTTGCGCAATCCAAATTGACTACCTCTATTACGGATACATTCCTGAGGAATCTAGGAGCCATATTTTTTGTTACCTTTTTATTTTCCCATAGTTGTGGAGGGTACGTTATGTGACAGAATGGATCACTGTACATACAAATGTTTTATTACCCTAAAACATTTCTGACCTTAAAGCAGTAGTAAATGTTAAAGTAAAAAAGAAGGTAAAGGCCTAACATGCTAGTATTCATTGCATACTAGCACATCGGGATACTTACCTTGAAACAAAGCCCTCCAGCAGCCCGCCGCCAACACTGCAGAGGCTTCCATCTTCACGCCATCTTGAATGGCCGACCTGCGATGACAATCATGGCCGCGGTATACAGCTCTGAAGGAAAGGCACGGGTATGCTATTCCTTCAGAGCGCATGTGCTGGTGACGTTAGCGGCTGCTGCTCACTAGAGCTGCACGATTCTGGATAAAACGAGAATCACAATTTTTTTTTTTGCTTAGAATAAAGATCCCGATTCTCGATGTAACATCATATTTTACATTCTACAAAAAAGTTGAGCTAACTTTATGGTTTAGTTAACTTTTATAATTCATTAAAGTGTATTTTTACCCAAAAAACTTGTTTGAAAGACTTCTGCGCAAATACAGTGTGTCATAAAAGATTGCAACGTTCGCCATTTTGTTCTATAGGGTCTCTGCTAAAAATAAATATATAATGTTTGGGGGTTCTGGGTAATTTTCTAGCAAAAAATACTGATTTTTAACTTGTAAGTAACAAGTGTCAGAAAAAGGCTTAGGCTAAGTTCACATGTAGGCATTTTGGGGGCGTTTTTTCTGCTTTAGGATCAGCTTAAAGGCCCAATAAGACCAATCATATTCATTTCATTGGCCCTTGTTCAGATCTGAGCGTTTTGACGTTTTAAGCAAAACGCCCAACGCTCAAAAAAGTACATAAGCTTCTTTTTGGGCAGATTACAGGCGTTTTTTATTTTTTTCCATTGGTCACTTGTCAACCTAAAAACGCCTGTAAATAGCAACGCCAAGATGTGAACGTAGCCTAAGTCTTCAGAGCTCTTTCACACTATCCGCTCCGTCAGGCAGACTCCGTTTATCTCAGCGGGGGATCGATCCGCTGATCCCCCGCTGAGCAGGAGGATGACAGCTGTTCTCCGCACTGTGTGCGGAGGCACAGCTGTCCGTTCCCCATGCATCTCTATGGGGGAATCGGATGGGAACAGACCGTCGGTCCGTTCTCATCCGATCGATGGATGGAAAATAGGGTTTCCATCCGTCCAGATTTGACGGATCGGATGTCAGCGGACATGTCTCCGCTGACATCCGATGCCCCATAGAGATGCATGGGGGGACCATTCAGATCCGCCAAAAAAACTGACAGGCGGATCTGAATGTGTGAAAGGGGCCTTAAGTGGTTAAACTGCCCTCCTAGACCGACGGAAGTTCATTCCTTTGATCTAAAAGAAGGAAATGATACATTGTAAGACTCCATTCACACTAATACGACTTGTCAGGCTGACCAAGTAGGTCGCGGTCCATTATGTGGTACAGGAACGGTTCTAATAGGAGCGACCTAATTCGCTCCGACTTAAAAAAAGGGTCCTGTACTACTTCTGGGCGACCTGGAGCGACTTGCATAGACATTCATTTTATGAAGTCCGTGCAAGTCGCGCGCTGCACGCAACTTCACAAGTCGCCCCCGAAGTCGTGCCGCTGCAGTGTGAATGCGGTGTAAAACATTGTGTTTTATAGTTATCTCCCAGCCTTAACAATGTTGATAAACATTTGGAGACACTTTTTTTTTTGACAGCTGTGAGTCCCCGTTCACACTGGGGCGACCTGTGAGGCGACCTGGTCGCCTCACAGGTCGCCGTAGGTCGCCTTCCATAGGGAAGCTGCGGACCCGTTCTAATAGGAGCGACACAAGTCACTCCGACTTAGAAAAAGGGTCCGGAGCTTCTTTGGGGCGACCCGGAGTGACCGCCATAGACTTCAATGTTATGAAGTCTGTGCAGGCCGCTCCGAGGTCGCGGCGCGCTGCTCGCACCGCGACCTCGGAGGTCGCCCCCCCAAGTCGGATCGCCCCTGTGTGAACGGGGCCTGAGTGAGCAGAGAACAACTCTGTATGAATCGAGGACATGCTGGTTTAAGATTGTGAAGGGGGAGGTAAATCGAAATTGCATTTATTTTTACATTTTTTTTAAACAATCGTGCTGCTCAATAGAAAATCTCCTAAATCGTGCACATTTTGGAGATATTCATTTTACCTACAGGCAAGCTTTATTTTAAGCTTATCTATAGGATAAAATAAAAGCTGAGAGTTTACTAACACTTTAAAGTCAGGTAAACACTTTAATTTTTTTTTTCGTTCTACCCAGTGGGCTGAACAAAAAAAAAAACCTGACAAGCTTGCTGTACTAACTATACGATGTTAGTACAGCGATCTCCCAGCTGAGCTATTGTTTTCTGATAGGTGGACTGCCCCCCACCTGCCAGAACACACTGGTCAACACTCGCAGCCATTGGCTGCCAGAAAAGATCAGACGCCGATCGGCTGCTGTCTCTCCAGCATGCTCATTCACCAGAAGCCGGACAGGCTGCTGTACACATGGGCCAAATATTGGATGGTTTCTGTGATGTTCTGCCCATGCATGCAAGTCCCATGAGGCATTGTAAGTTTGACCGTTACAAGTGGGATTCCCAAAGGCAGAGGTATGATGGGACTTGTAGTTGTGCAACAGCTGGAGGGCCATAGGTTGAGCACCCATGCTCTACAAGCTGACATACTCTTCCCAGTAAGATGGCCACGTCATTGAACCCCTTTCTTCTGCTGCATTTTCCTGTTCACAGCCTTTCCAGTGCAGTGAAAACCAAGAACACCACCTCCCCCAGCAATCTGTTTCCCCAGCTATCAGCATCTACTAGAACTTAAAGGGTAACTCCACTTTCATGGGAAAAAAATTGCAAATAAAAAAATATATAGCATATGCAATTGCGACACAAGTTATACTGTAATTGAATGTTATTAAAAATGACCTTTCCTTTTCAATCTGCAGCCGCTGTAATTTTTCTGTTAAAGAGGTTCTAAACTCGTTCAAACTTTTTTTTTTTTTACAACCTGCAAGAGAAAGACATAATGAGCTAGTATGCATCGCATACTAGCTCATTATGAAATACTTACCTTAGAACGAGCCCCCGCCGTGCCGCTCTCTTACCTGTATGACGAGCGACATATTCAGTCGCCCGTCTTCCGGGATCGCGGCATCCGGCCATCTGATTGGCCGGAGCCGCGGCGACGTCACTCCCGCGCACGCGCGGGAGCCGACGGTCACGGCACGGGGCTCTGAAGGAACGGCACGATCAGCCGTTCCTTCAGAGCGCATGCGCCAGTGACGTCACTGGATGCATGAAAGGTAAATATCTCCTAAACGGTACATGTTTAGGAGATATTTACAGTACCTATAGGTAAGCCTTATCATAGGCTTACCTATAGGTACAACTTCCTGAGGAGGGTTTACTTCCTCTTTAAGTGCAATGCAATATGGCTACCTGGAGGTGTTCTGTACAATAAAAGGGAACCCAGTGTTTTCCCTTTTTTCTTAGGCTGCATGCACACCTCACCGGGAGGGGAAAAAAAGATTTCTCTATGTAGTTGGTTCACATCTCCACTACGAGTTGCCTAAAGCTCAAAAAATTTCTCGAGCATTTTTGTAGCTCAAATTGGGCAGATTGGTGCATTTTTGGTAGCATTTTTTGTTGTTGCATGAAATTGCTTGATTTAATCATTTTTTTAGGGTTTTAGTGCATTTTGTTGCGCATTTGTGAGTGTTTTTCTGGTCAAATGCAATATTTAAATGTAAACGAAATAATAATACATTAATATATCTAAAAAACAAAACAAAACAAAAACCCTAACCCTATTAAACCCTAAAGCCTTGTACACATGATCAGATTATCGAACGATCTTGCATCCGATTTTTGTTGCATGCTAGCTAGTGTCATGTGGAAAGTGGAGAGGTTCCTTTCATACGACAGAATTCAACTTCAGAAGTGATGTCACGTGTTGGGTTGTTTGTATGTGTTCTTTAATTTCTGAGCATGCCTAGTCTTGCTCTTACGATTTATTTTCTGACGAAAACTGTACTAATTAAACAAAAATCGGACGTTGTTTTGACGTACGATAAAAATGTAATAGCCTGCACATCCAGTTTTTGTCGTCCAAACATCTGTAATCGGCTGTCGAAAGCACTGTACTAACAATCCGAAAATCGGCAGATCGTTCGTCGGACGAAATTTCCTTCCGATTTTCGTATTGTGTATTCGGGCCTTTACACTAATATTACCCCTACCCAACAAATTTAATAAGTAAATAATTAACTCCTAACCTTTAAACCCTTACAAAAAAAGTAATAAAAGCTCAAAAAAACACCCCAAAAATGCTCAAAGTGGTGCTCAGCTGTAAAAGCAGCCTTGTGCTCAGAACGGAAATGCTTTTTTGAAAATTATTTTTTTAGTCCTATAAATATAAAACCTAGCCAGTGAATACTGTGTTTATGTTCTCCTTTTCAGTAAGCAGGCTGTGCTCTGGTCTTTTTTTTTTTACCTTTTGTAGACTGTTTGCCCTTTTGATCTAAATGTGTGCAGTACTTGTTATTACAGCACTTCACTCACTTAAAAGATGGTTTGCTTCGAAAATGTAATTTGATTTGGTCTTCCAAAACTTGTTCAACTATGTGTTTAACTCAGTGCTCTGGGAATCCTTTCTCCTCTGTGAAATGATGAAGCTGTGGAATTGCAAGTTGGTGCCATTTGTTCGGTGTATACACCCAGCCCATTGATGTCATCATCAGTCTAATGAGAAGTGTATAAAATATGCCTCTAGTGATGTCAGAGGCCTAATAGAAACCTGAGTGGTTAAAAGAAGTGTTTCAGAGATAACCTCTTCAGAAGAACTTCTGTTTCTTTGGAATTGCTAAAGTAACTTTTTTTTTTTTTTTTTCCTTGCTTTCCTTGTTAACCACTTAAGCCCCGGAGGATTTGGCTGCTAAACGACCAGGGGGTATTTTGCGATTCGGCACTGCGTGACTTTAACGGACAATTGCGCGGTCGTGCGACGCTGTACCTAAACGAATTTGACGTCCTTTTTTTCCCACAAACAGAGCTTTCTTTTGGTGGTATTTGATCACCTGTGCGATTTTTTTTTTTTTTTTTTTGATCATGCGCTATAAACAAAAAAAGAGCGTCAATTTTGCAAAAATAGCAATATTTTTCACATTTTTTTATATGAAATTCCCCCCCAAAAAAATGTAAAAATAAAATTTTTTTAACATTTTCAGCCAATTTGTTTTATGCTACCTATGTTTGGAAAAAAAAAAAACGCAAAAAGCGTATTTTGATTGGTTTGCGCAAAAGTTATCGCGTTTACTAACAAAGCGAAAGATTTTTGTCATTTTTGGTGGGTTTTTTTTTAACGCATAATGGCGGCGATCTGCGATTTTTTTTTTTTTTTTTTTTTTTTTTTTTTTTTTTTTTGCGGTACTGCGTCATTGCGGCGGACAGATCGGACCCTTGACTGACATTTTTGACACTTTTGGGGTTACCAGTGACATTTCTACAGTAATCAGTGCTATATATATGAACTGCTACTGTAAAATTACACTGGCAGTGAAGGGGTTAACTTTATTTGAGAGGGAGGGGCTGTGTGTGTCCCTAGGGGCGTGCTTTCTACTGTGATTGGCTGTGGCTTGAGCTGTAAGGACACTGATCAACGGATCTACATAGTAGATCCGTGTGATCAGTGTCTTTACACCGAGGAGAATGACAGGCAGCTTGTTTACACAAGCTGCCTGACTTTTTCCCTCTCCCCCGCCGATCGCAGAGTGGCTGGCGGACATCGGGTCCGCCGGTCACACGCGCGGGGGGGGGGGGTCCGTGACCGCGCGGGAGCGCTCACTCCTCAGACCCTCCCAGGCTAGTGACGTACCGATACGTCACTCTGCCTGTGAGGGGCTGACCGCCGCAGTATATAGTCGTGCGGCGGTCGGCAAGCGGTTAAAGTGTGCTAATCTGTTAGACAGCCAAACTTCAGATTTTAAATATAGGTCTAGTTTAAAGGCATTGTTCACTTTCAAATGTTTGAAGGTATAAATAAAGGCAAAACTTTAAGTTTTGGATATAGTGGTGGGGGGATTAGAACACCTGTCAGCTTTTTTTTTTTTCCCCTGCTGGTGCCCCCATTAACCGCTTGCCGACCGCCGCAAGTAGATATACTGCGGTGGTCAGCCCCTCACAGGCAAAGTGACGTATATATACGTCACTAGCCTGTGAGGCTCTGGGGTCACGGACCCCCCCCCCCCCCCCGCGCGTGTGACCGGCGGGCCCGATGTCCGCCGGTCACTCTGTGATCGTCGGGGGAGAGGGAGAAAGGCAGGCAGCTTGTGTAAACAAGCTGCCTGTCATTCTCTCCTGTGTAGAAACACTGATCATACGGTTCTACTATGTAGGACCGTTGATCAGTGTTCCTACAGCTCAAGCCACAGCCAATCACAGTTAGAATCACGCCCCTAGACATACACAGCCCCTCCCTCTCAAATAAAGTTAACCCCTTCACTGCCAGTGTAATTTTACAGTAACAGTGCATATATATAGCACTGATTACTGTAGAAATGTCACTGGTAACCCCAAAAATGTCAGTCAAGGGTCCGATCTGTC